>NC_057794.1:559079620-559228162 GCF_018294505.1 Triticum aestivum | reverse complement strand
GTTATTCATGTACCTTATAAGCCCTTTATGTGGTGTCGCAGAGACGCCCGACTGTGGCATGCTTGTTATTCATTTACTTTATAAGCCCTTTATGTGGTGTCCTAGAGAAGCCCCACTGTGGCATGCTTGATATTCATTTACTCTATAAGCCCTTTATGTGGTGTCGCAGAGACGCTCGACTATGGCATGCTTGTTATTCATTTACTTTATAAGCCCTTTATGTGGTGTCGCTCAGACGCCCGACTGAGGCATGCTTTATATTATTATCCCTTCGAGGCGTCGCTTCAGACACCCGATCAGTGCATTCTATTTCTTCTCCTTTATTACATATTCGTGTTGTGTATGAATAACCTGCTTGCGTGCATCATGGATGTTTATTTTGTGACTGACGTGAGATCATAGAATATTTCAGAGCACGATTATCAAATGTTTTTATTATACATGTGTCCATAATGTTTGCGAGTACATTCAAAAGTACTCACTGGCTTGTCCCTGGCTATTGTCTTGGCCAGATTTCTTGCATGGAGAGGAGCGTCATGATGGCAACCCTGGAACCTACGCAATGGTGATAGCAGCCTCGTGAAGATAGGAGTTATCCAGGTCAGCTGTTCCTGTGGGAAATGGAGTCCCATAGACGCTGATGATTCGCAAACCGCTTCCGCCATCAACCACTAGAAACCATTTGTTGTACTCATAGGCCAGAATGGTCTTGTACTACATATCTTGTTTTTTTGCTTGGAGTTTCTGTATCAAGTTGGTGCCTCATCAGCTAACAGTAATCCTGGGGTTGGTGAGCACAAGGGCCATTTTCTGGGAAATTAATATCCCAAAAACCCGGTCCCTACACACATCGACCGCTATCCAGCATGCATCTAGAGTATTAAGTTCATAATAACATAATAACGCATTAGGCAAGATGACATGATGGAGAGGGATAAACTCAAGCAATATGATATAAACCCCATCTTTTTATCCTCGATGGCAACAATACAATACGTGTCAGTTCCCTTTCTGTCACTAGGATCGAGCACCGCAAGATTGAACCCAAGGCTAAGCACTTCTCCCATTACAAGAAAGATCAATCTAGTAGGCCAAACTAAACCGATAATTCGAAGAGACTTGCAAAGATATCAAATCATGCATATAAGAATTTAGAGAAGAACCAAATATTGTTCATAGATAATCTGGATCATAAACCCACAATTCATCGGATCTCGACAAACACACTGCAAAAGAATATTACATCGAATAGATCTCCAAGAACATCGAGGAGAACTTTGTATTGAGAACCAAAGAGAGAGAAGAAGTCATCTAGCTAATAACTATGGACCCGAAGGTCTGTGGTAAACTACTCACACATCATCAGAGAGGCTATGGTGTTGATGTAGAAGCCCTTCGTGATCGAGTCCCCCTCCGGCAGATCACCGGAAAAGGCCCCAGATGGGATCTCATAGGCACAGAAGGTTGTGGCGGTGGAAAAGTGGTTTCGTGGCTCCCCTGGATGTTTTTAGGGTATAAGAGTATATATAGGTGAAACAAGTAGGCCGGTGGATCTACGAGGGCCCCACGAGGGTGGGGGCGCGCCTACCCCCCTGGGCGCGCCCTCCTGCCTCATGGCCGCCTCGTTGCGTCTCTGACTTCCACTCAAAGTCTCCTGGATTGCGTTTGTTCCAAGAAAGATCCTCGCGAAGGTTTCATTCCGTTTGATATTCCTTTTCTGCGAAACAGGGAAATAGGCAAAAAAACAGCAATTTGCATTGGGCCTTCGGTTAATAGGTTAGTCCCAAAAATAATATAAAAGAGCATATTAAAGCCCATTAAACATCCAAAATAGATAATATAATAGCATGGAACAATGAAAAATATAGATATGTTGGAGACGTATCAGGCTGCCTCTCGCACCACCTCTTTGCTCTATAAATACCCTGAAAATACTAAAACCCTAGGGGAGTCGATGAAACACAATTGCAGCCACCGCAAGTTCCAGAACCACCAGATCCAATCTAGACACCAACATGGAGCGGTTCATCATCCTCATTGGTGCCTCTCCGATGATGAGTGAGTAGTTCATTATGGACCTACGGGTCCATATTTAGTAGCTAGATGGCTTCCTCTCTCTCTCTCTCTCTCTATTGATTCTCAATACAATGATCTCTTGGAGATCTATTTGATGTAACATTTTCACAGTGTGTTTGTTGGGATCCGATGAACTTTGAGTTTATGATCAGATCTATTTTTATCCATGAAAGTTATTTGAGTTTTCATCTCTTATATGCATGATTACTTATAGCCTCGTATTTCTTCTTCGAATCTTTGGCTTAGTTAGGCCGACTAGATTGATTTTTCTTGCCATGGGAAGAGGTGCTTTCTGATGGGTCCGGTAGTGCGGTGTTCTTTCCCAGTGAAAGAAGGGGCAGGAAGACACGTATTGATCGTTGCTATTAAGGATTAAAAGATGGGGTCTATTCCTACATGAGTAGATATTGACTACATCATGCCATCGTTCTTATTGCCTTACTCCATTTTTCCATGAACTTAATACACTAGATGCATGTTGGATAGCGGTCAATGTGTAGACTAATAGTAGTAGATGCAGGCAGGAGTAGGTCTACTAATCTTGGACGTGATGCCTATATGATGATCATTGCCTAGATATCATCATAATTATTTGAAGTTCTGTCAATTGCCCAATAGTAATTTGTTTACCTGCCTTATGCTATTTTTCTTGAGAGAAGCCACTAGTAAATATACATCCCTCGGGTCTATTCTTTATCATATTTGCTTTGAGATCTATTTTTATTTGCTTTTGCTTTTTGATCTATTATTCTAAAAACCCAAAAATATCTAGCTGCACTTTTATTTATTTATTTTATTTTGTTTCATCGCGAGATCTATTTATCCAAAATCATACAAACCAATCTATCTTTTACCCGAGAGGGATTGACAACCCCTCTTACGCGTCGAGTTGCAAGTATTTGTTCTTTATGTGTAGGTACCATTTACATAGTGTTGCTTGGTTCTCCTACTAGTTCGATAATCTTGGTTTCATAACAGAGGGAAATACCTACTGTAGTTGTGCTGCATCATCCCTTCCTCTTTGGGAAAATACTGACGCGGACACGAGCCATCAAAGACACCCCGAACAAACCCCTCAAAGGATGGTTTTTCATAGTAACAAGTGACAATAAATTTTAGCGCGTAATATAAATGTTTCCTTACCAATTTCCACTTACCAAGAGCGCTTCACTCCCCGGTAACGGCGCCAGAAAAGAGTCGTGATGACCCACAAGTATAGAGGATCAATCATAGTCCTTTCGGTAAGTAATACTGTCGATCCCAACAAGGAGCAAAAGGAAGTGATAAGTGGTTTTCAGCAAGGTATTTTCTGCAATAGCGGTAACAAGTAGTTTGATAGCAAGATAATTTATAACGGACAAGTAACAGTAACGGTAAATAAAGTGCAGCAAGGTAGCCCAATCCTTTTGTGGCAAAGGACATGCCAAAACAGTCTCTTATAATAAGTAAAGAATTCTTGAGGGTACACGGGAATTTCATCTAGAGTCACTTTCATCATGTTGGTTTGATTCGCGTTCACTACTTTGATAATTTGATATGTAGGTGGACCAGTGCTTGGGTGCTGTTCTTACTTGAACAAACATCCCACTTATGATTAATCCCCTCGCAAGCATCCGTAACTACGAGAAAAGTATTAAGATAAAATCTGACCATAGCATTAAACATTTGGATCCAAATCGATCCCTTACGAGCTAGCACATAAACTAGGGTTTAAGCTTCTGTCACTCTAGCTGAGGGAGTCATGTTCGCTCGTTTTCATTGAGAGAGCCCCAAGAGACAATACATCACTATTGGGCCAGATTCCTCCTTGTAATGAGCAAGGTCAAGGACTGTCGCGAGGAAGACACAATTTCATTCTTTTGCAAAAATTGCACGGACAAGGGAATCCTCAACGCCATAAGTCACCGTGACATAACACACTTTGCTGACTTGGCGGCCATAGTATGGAAGTACTGTGCGATGGAAAGCGCTTGGAAAACCCAAACAAAATTCTGGGACCGTCCGGCTCTCACTAAACCCCCCGTCCGAACTAAAAGGGTGTACTCTCGTAAGTCACCCGATCCAATTACAAAGAAACAAAAGCCCACTACAGGGCATAGAACTATATTGGAGGGATGGCTCAATGGGCCATGCAAAATTCATAGTACAGCGAATACCATGCCAACACACAGCCTTAGAGCATGTTGGATACTCCTGCAGGTGGCTAAGAGCGGCGAGGATATCCTCATCAACAATACAACAAAGCACCATCCCGGGGTAAATAACAATACAGTATTGACAGTCTTTGAGACCTTCGCCTCAAATAATAGGCTCAAGCGAACACTCTGCAGCCTTGCCGAAGTCTGCCACATTGCAGGAATAAATCCATGGAACGACACGGCCATAACCTTCAATGCCAGTGACGAACCCCAATTCCGAACAGCCCGAGCACTAGCCGCTTTGGTCCTTAGTCCAATTGTGGATGGCTTCCGGCTTACTAAAGTGCTCATGGATGGTAGCAGCGGATTAAACCTCATATACGAGGAAACTCTTGGCAAAATGGAAATAGACAAGTGCCGCATTGAGCAAAGCAGCACGACCTTCAGAGGAATCATCCCTAGTCGGGAGGCATAATGTGCGGGAAAAACACACTAGATGTGGTATTCGGCACGCCAGAGAATTATAGGTCCGAAAAAATCACATTCCAAGTGGCCCCGTTCAGTAGCGGATACCACGCCATTTTAGGGCGGGAGGCATTCATGATCTTCCAAGCTATGCCCCATTATGGGTACATGAAGCTCAAAATGCCCGGGCCCAATGGAATCATCACTCTGGCTAGTGATCCGACATAGCACTCCGCGCAGAAAATTAAACCGCCGCACTAGCCCTCGAGGCGTTATCCGAAGCCCTTGCGGCCGAAGAACTAACTGTGATGCGCTCCACGGTGGACAGGGATGACGTGATACTCGACAAAAGACCCAGGTCCACCTCTTTTAAACCAGCGGACGAAATAGTCAAATTCCAGGTCCACCCATCGGACCGTACAAAAACAGCATCCATCGGGGCACAGCTGAACCCCACAACAGACGTCGCACTGCGGGAGTTCTTGCGCGAGAATTGGGACATCTTCGCCTGGCATCCTTCAGACATGCCAGCAATCCCACGCAGGCTGGCCGAGCATAGCCTTAACATTCTAAAGGGGTTCAAGCCGGTCAAGCAAACTCTTCAGCGTTTCTCTAAGCCTAAGCGACAAGCCATGGGAGAAGAGCTAGCCAAGTTACTCGAGGCTGGATTCATTAGAGAAATAAAACATCTGGAGGCTAGCAAACCTGGTGATGGTACCAAAGAAGGACAAATCCTGGTGCCTTTGTGTCGATTTTAAGGAGCTTAACAAGGCTTGCCCCAAGGATCCCTTCCCCCTCCCCCGCATTGATCAAATTATCGACGCTACCACAGGACACGACTCATTGTGCTTCCTCGACGCATACTCCGGATACCATTAAATTAAGATGGCGGAGCCCGATCAGGCCGCAACAGCATTCATCACTCCATACGGCTCCTTCTGTTTTAACACCATGCCTTTCGGGCTCAAAAATGCCGGTGCAACCTATCAACGCATGATTCAGACATGCCTGGAAACACAAATCGGCAAAACAGTGGAGGCATACGTAGACGATGTGGTCATTAAAACAAGACATGTTGAATCCTTAATAGACGACTTGAGGCTCACGTTCGACAATCTCCGAACATATGACATCAAGCTCAATCCGGAAAAATGTGTTTTCGGCGTGCCCGCTGAAAAGCTCTTGGGCTTCACCGTCTCCAATAGAGGAATTGAAGCAAACCCGGCTAAAATCCGAGCTTTGTCATAGTTGGCTATCCCAACAGACCTCAAGCAAATCCAGAAATTAACTGAATGCGTGGCTGCCTTAAGCCGCTTTATCTCCCGATTAGGAGAAAAGGCACTACCTACGGATGCGGCTATGGCCGGATTGGAAGAAATAAAAGCCGTATTGGCCACCAACCCAATTTTGGCCGTGCCAAATGTCGGCGAATCAATGATGTTATATATAGCGGCAACACACCAAGTTGTAAGCGCAGTGCTCGTAGTTGAACGAGAGACGGACGGACATAAGTTCCCGCTTCAAAAGCCGGTATACTAAATATCCACCGTCCTCACTCCATGCAAATCACGGTACCCACATTACCAAAAGATAGCATATGTGGTCTTCATGGCATCCCGGAAACTACGACACTACTTTCAAGAGTGTTCAACTATGGTGGCCTCCGAAGTACCACTCAACAACATAATAACTAACTGCGATGCCACGGGCCGGATTGCTAAATGGGCTATCGAGCTCCTCCTGTTCGACATAACATATAAACCATGGCGAGCCATTAAGTCGCAAGTAATGGCTGATTTCATCGCCGAATGGACGGAAGCCGAACTCCCTAAAGAGTATGGCGCGTACTCCAATTGGATCATGCACTTTGATGGCTCTAAGATGCTGGCTAGTCTGGGGGCAGGCGTCGTCCTGACATCCCCCACCGGAGATACAGTCCAATACGTACTCAAAATATTATACACAGACTCCAACAATGCAGCAGAATATGAGACCCTGTTGCATGGTCTCCGGATGGCAGTCTCCATGGGAATTCAAAGCCTAGAGGTGCGGGGGGATTCGAACCTCCCAATATCTCAAATAAATGGGGACTTTGACGCCAAGGACCCAAAAATGGCGGCTTACCGCAACGCCTTCCTCAAAATGTCAGCTCGGTTCGAGGGCCTCGAATTCCACCATGTGGTCCGAGAAAACAATCAAGCGGCGGATATCCTCGCTCACATCGGCGCTAAGCGCGACTCTGTCCCACCTAATTTCTTCTTGGAAAGGCTGTTTAAGCCATCCATGGTGTGGGAAGGGGAGACCGGCAAAAACAGACCGGATCCGGACACAACACCAGACCCCGAACACTCTGACGTAATTGGAGGCTCTGCCACCGAAATAACACCTTCGGCCCACGTGATTATGGCTGTCATCGCCACGTGGATAGAACCCTTCTTGGCTTACCTAACTAGGCAAGAACTCCCTGATGACCCAAACGAGGCACGTTGCATTGTGCGGCGGTCTAAAGTCTACAAGGTCCACAAGGGAGAGCTTTATAAGAAAAGCGCTACCGGAGTACTTCAAAGGTGCATCTCCGAAGAGGAAGGACGACAACTTTTGGTAGAAATTCATGCTGGACTTGGCGGCCACCACGCCGTAGCTCGGGCCCTTGTAAGCAAGGCCTTCCGTATAGGTTTTTGCTGGCCGACGGCCCGAGCAGACGCATAGGATCTCGTTCAACGTTGCGTCGGTTGCCAACTTTTTGCAAACCAAATCCATATGCCACCTACCGCTCTCCAAACAATCCCCATTACTTGGCCCTTTGCGGTCTGGGGGCTTGATATGGTCGAACCCCTTAAAGGGGGAAGCCATAAGAAAAAAATACCCATTGGTCATGGTGGATAAATTCACCAAATGGATAGAAGCCAAACCAGTTAAACGGCCGAGTCCGGACCAGTGATAGACTTCATATCCGGGGTTGTACACCATTACGGCGTCCCCCACAGCATCATCATGGATAATGGCTCGAACTTTACAGCCGACGATGTAAAAACTTGGTGCGGCAACATGGGCATTAAGCTCGATTATGCCTCTGTCTATCACTAGCAAACTAAAGGTCAAGTCAAGCGAGCAAATGGTCTTATCATGAGTGGCATTAAACCCAGATTAGTGCGATCCTTGAAGGAATCAGATACGCACTGGGTGGAGGAGATTGACTCCGTACTATGGGGGCTGCGGACCACGCCGAATCGAACTACCAGATACACACCATTCTCTATGGTGTACGGCGCAGAGGCGGTACTGCCCTGCGACATCATTCATGACTCACCTCGAGTGCGCATGTACAAAGAGAAAGAGGCCGAGCTTGATCGGCAGGACAGTTTGGACGCCCTGGAGGAGGAGCGTGACGTGGCAAAAGCCCGCTCCGCATTCTATCAGCAACAGGCTCGGCGGTATCAAAGCAGAGAAGTACGGGCCAAAACTTATAATGTTGGCGAACTCGTTCTACGCCTACCGGAGAAGAAAAAGAACAAGCTCAAGCCCAAATGGGAAGATCCCTTCGTTATTGACAAAGTTCTGACCGGTGGAGCGTACCGTCTGCGGGATGCATCGGACAATCGACTCGAGCCAAACCCATGGAACGCAGCCAGACTTCGAAGGTTCTACGCCTAGTGCCGGACTCGGTGTTCGTCTCCTTACCTCCGTCAATTTTTTATATATCCGTTATCTGTCTTTTCTTTCTTTCTTCCCTTTTTCTTCACGGCCTTAAAAGGTTAAAATGTGTCTTGACTACACAATCTTGACACGCTAGGCGTGCTCATTATACCTGGGGGCTTCCTATACAAAAGCTTAATATAACTATGTTTCGGGCTCTATGCCCCCCCCGCACATTTGTTACTTTTCCACATGTACCTTTTTCTTCGCCATTATATGCATCGATTTGACTTAAGTTTTGGCCAAGCTGGGTTGCCTGGCTCTTGTGTTTATGCCCTACGTTCCCGTTAATTCGGCTAGGGCATAACGGGAGCACCTCTGCGATTGTTACTGCTGGGTCAGCCAGATGTGTACCTCAGACTGGGTGAAGCCGAAAGCTAGCGTTCTTAAGGAAATATTCGATCTGTGAACAAAAGATGACTTTTCTTTATTGTAATACATGCCCCCACATGTTTATATCATGCGTCTCTTTGCACATTAATGAATGCGTACCCAGGGAAAGGAACCCTTAACGGAACTATTCTCCCTGGAAGATGTTTCTTACTATCCATGTAATATAACATAGCTAGTTGGGTACTTGTCTATTCAAGCACTTATGACCCCTACGCCTGGTTTTCACGCATACCCCGGTTTTTACATAACTGAGCAGGTATTCGGATACACTACGGACTGTCGGGTCCAGAGGTCGAAGCGAAAAGGTCCACCATGACAAATGATTTACAATCCTGCTAGGGACAATATATGTCACTTGAAGTACACAGTCACTTAGACTGACTAAATTCTTCTTCTATACAATCCAACAGCCTGTCTAGCCTACAATCCAGTTGGGAATACTTTACGGCTAATTTCACCTGGTCATACACCAAACTGACAGGGATCTCTTTCCCATCAGACCCCACAGGTCGGACCTTAGCCGTGTGGTTCGGGTCAGCCTTGGTATATCGCGTCTTCACCATGGCCCAGGCTTCCCTTGGACCTTGTCGACAGGCTGATATCTTCCATAATCAGAAGCGCCGCCGCTCTCCCTTGAGCATCTCTACAAGCTCCCCCCATGCCTCTTGGCTGGGAGGCGGATGGCCACAAGGCTTTGGCAATGCCCTGCATCACCTGTCGAACTTGTTCATGCAGTTGTGAGAGCTCTGGCAGAAGATCGCCCGCAGACCCGGGCATCTCCTCTGCGGGACGACCCGTCAGCATACCTACAGATATAACTCTGTTAGCCGGTTTCTTCGCCGAACTCTATAAAAGTTCGTTCAAGCACTTACTAAAAATGTCGCGTCGAAGCCTCTTATTCTCCTTTATGGAGTCAGCAAGCTGGGCCCGAACATCTTTCAGTTCAACGCCCAGCCAGGTATTGGCATCTTGGAGATCGTTTTTCTCCCGCCTAACCTGCCTAAGCACGCGCTTGCCAGCCTTTAGTTATCGTTGAGCATGTTGCTCATTCCCTCGCATGACCTCCGGATTCACTCTGGGATCATCTGCATAATCTATTGTTAGATTTGCATGCATGCCGAATACTAACTGGTACATGTCATTCTTTTAGATAGAAACAAGTGTTATGAGATGGGGCCTTCTCGAACTCCTTCATTGTGGCAACTGCGGCCCGTAGCTGGGCTTTGCACTCCTCCAGCTCTTGAGATAACTGGGTATTCTTCTCCGTAAGAACCTATGCAAACAATGATCCCTAAATCAGTTGTGCCAACTGTTTCAAGTCTCAGGGGCTACTGATATACATAATTATTAGATTTTCTTACCCGTATATCCTTTACATACTAGTCCGTGGCTCGGGCAAGACCATTTTGAGCAGCTCGGATGTACACGTCTCCTGAGTTGAAGGCATCGAAAGCCTCTTGAGAGAAACAAGCATCGCGGAGTATGGCCCATCGACGCCTGTGATTCATGGCACTCTCCACTTCGGAATTTGTACCGGACAGCCTATCCGCATCCTCTATAGGCGGAACATCCGGTGTTGGCCCCACGTTAGCGTCTGCTTCTAAGTCCGGCTCTGGAGCCCGACTGGTGGAGGCTTGGCCAGCAGGCTCTCCGGATATGGTCCGGCGAGCATTTTTCCTGCCAGGAACCATGGACGTTATTATATTTTAAAAGACGACAACCACAGAGCGGGGTTCTTTTTCATACCTCTCCGATGGCGTCTTAGTCCTGACCGCCTTCCTTTTAAGCCTACCCGGCTTCGGTGCCCCTCGTTGGTGAGTCACTACGAGTTCGGCATGGCATCCCGAGGGCCTTCCCTGTAAGACACCATATGTGTGCGGTAGGTGCTACCTCTTGAGAACTTGCGTTGGTTTTCCCTTGAAGAGGAAAGGGTGATGCAGCAAAGTAGCGTAAGTATTTCCCTCAGTTTTTGAGAACCAAGGTATCAATCCAGTAGGAGGCCACGCACGAGTCCCTTGCACCTACACAAACAAATAAATCCTCGCAACCAACACGATAAGGGGTTGTCAATCCCTACACGATCACCTACGAGAGTGAGATCTGATAGATATGATAAGATAATATTTTTGGTATTTTTATGATAAAGAGAAATAAAAGATGCAAAGTAAAATAAATGGCAAAGGAAATAACTAAGTGTTGGAAGATTAATATAATGGAAAATAGACCCGGGGCCATAGGTTTCACTAGTGGCTTCTCTCAAGATCATAAGTATTTCACGGTGGGTAAACAAATTACTGTTGAGCAATTGACAGAATTGAGCATAGTTATGAGAATATCTAGGTATTATCATGTATATAGGCATATCGTCCGAGACAAGTAGACCGACTCCTGCCTGCATCTACTACTATTACTCCACACATCGACCGCTATCCAGCATGCATCTAGAGTATTAAGTTCAAGAGAACAGAGTAACGCTTTAAGCAAGATGACATGATGTAGAGGGATAAACTCATGCAATATGATGTACACCCCATCTTGTTATCCTCGATGGCAACAATACAATACGTGTCTTGCTGCCCCTACTGTCACGGGGAAAGGACACCGCAAGATTGAACCCAAAGCTAAGCACTTCTCCCATTGCAAGAAAGATCAATCTAGTAGGCCAAACCAAACTGATAATTCAAAAGACTTGCAAAGATAACCAATCATACATAAAATAATTCAGAGAAGATTCAAATATTGTTCATAGATAAACTTGATCATAAACCCACAATTCATCGGTTCAACAAACACACCGCAAAAGAAGATTACATCGAATATATCTCCACAAGAGAGGGGGAGAACTTTGTATTGAGATCCAAAAAGAGAGAAGAAGCCATCTAGCTAATAACTATGGACCTGTAGGTCTGAGGTAAACTACTCACACTTCATCAGAGAGGCTATGGTGTTGATGTAGAAGCCCTCCGTGATCGATGCCCCCCTCCGGCGGAGCTCTGGAAAAGGCCCCGAGATGGGATCTTGTGGATATAGAAAGTTGCGGCGGTGGAATTAGGGTTTTGGCTCCGTATCTAGTAGTTTGGGTGTGACGCCCCCGATTCAATCGTACACTAATCATACACGCAAACGTGTACGATCAAGATCAGGTACTCATGGGAAGATATCACAACACAACTCTACAAATAAAATAAGTCATACAAGCATCATATTACAAGCCAGGGGCCTCGAGGGCTCGAATACAAGAGCTCGATCATAGACGAGTCAGCGGAAGCAACAATATCTGAGTACAGACATAAGTTAAACAAGTTTGCCTTAAGAAGGCTAGCACAAACTGGGATACAGATCGAAAGAGGCGCAGGCCTCCTGCCTGGGATCCTCCTAAACTACTCCTGGTCGCCGTCAGCGGGTTGCACGTAGTAGTAGGCACCTCCCGAGTAGTAGTAGTAGTCGTCGACAATGGCGTCTGGCTCCTGGGCTCCAACATCTGGTTGCGACAACCAGGTAGAAGGGAAAGGAGGAAAAGAGGGAGAAAGCAACCGTGAGTACTCATCCAAAGTACTCGCAAGCAAGGAGCTACACTACATATGCATGGGTATATGTGTAAAGGGCCATATCTATGGACTGAACTGCAGAATGCCAGAATAAGAGGGGGATAGCTAATCCTGTCGAAGACTACGCTTCTGGCAGCCTCCGTCTTGCAGCATGTAGAAGAGAATAGACTGAAGTCCTCCAAGTAGCATCGCATAGCATAATCCTACCCGGCGATCCTCTCCTCGTGGCCCTGTTAGAGAGCGACCAACGGGTTGTATCTGGCACTTGGAAGGGAGTGTTTTATTAAGTATCTGGTTCTAGTTGTCATAAGGTCAAGGTACCACTCCAAGTCGTCCTGTTACCGAAGATCACGGCTATTCAAATAGATTAACTTCCCTGCAGGGGTGCACCACATAACCCAACATGCTCGATCCCATTTGGCCGGACACACTTTCCTGGGTCATGCCCGGCCTCGGAAGATCAACACGTCGTAGCCCTACCTAGGCACAACAGAGAGGTCAGCACGCCGGTCTAAATCCTATGGCGTAGGGGTCTGGGCCCATCGCCCATTGCACACCTGCACGTTGCGAGGGCGGCCGGAAGCAGAACTAGCCCCCTTAATAAAAGAGCAGGCTTACGTTCCAATCCGGTGCGCGCCGCTCAGTCGCTGACGTCACGAAGGCTTCGGCTGATACCACGACGTCGAGTGCCCATAACTGTCCCCGCGTAGATGGTTAGTGCGTATAGGCCAGTGGCTAGACTCAGATCAAATACCAAGATCTTGTTAAGCATGTTAAGTATCCGCGAACACCGACCAGGGTCAGGCCCACCTCTCTCCTAGGTGGTCTCAACCTGCCCTGTCGCTCCGCCACAAAGTAACAGTTGGGGGCCGTCGGGAACCCAGGCCCACCTCTACCGGGATGGAGCCACCTACCCCTTCAGCCCCCATCTCCGAACAGTAACACATGTAATGTAACAGTGTAAAGTATATAGTATATGCCCGTGATCACCTCCCGAAGTGATCACGGCCCAGTAGTATAGCATGGCAGACGGACAAGAGTGTAGGGCCACTGATGATAAACTAGCATCCTATACTAAGCATTTAGGATTGCAGGTAAAGGTAACAACAGTAGTAGCAAGGACAAGCTATGCATCAGGATAGGATAACGGAAAGCAGTAACATGCTACACTACTCGAATGCAAGCAGTATAGAGAAGAGTAGGCGCTATCTGGTGATCAAGGGGGGGGGGGCTTGCCTGATTGCTCTGGCAAGAGAGAGGGGTCGTCAACACCGTAGTCGTACTGGGTAGCAGCGGCGTCGGTCTCGGTGTCTAGAGAGAGAAGAGGGGGAAGAAACAATAAATATAATGCAAACAAATGCATGATGATGCATGACATGACAAAGCGTGATGCTAGGTGTGCCCTAACGCGGTACGAGGTGATACCAGTGAAGGGGAAAACATCCGGGAAAGTATCCCCGGTGTTTCACGTTTTCGGGCAGAGGAGCCGGAGGAGGAAACTTGCATGTTTGCTATGCTAGGGATGCGTGACGGACGAACGGGCTGCGTATCCGGGTTTGTTTCGTCGTTCTGAGCAACTTTCATGTACAAAGTTTTTCCATCCGAGCAACGATTTATTTTATATTAATTTTAAAAGATTTAAATCAATATTAGGATTTATTTAATTATTTAAATCAACATTATCCAAAACAGTGTTTGCTGATGTCAGCATGACGTCAGCAGTTGACCTGGTCAACCTAACATGTGGGTCCCGTTCATCATTGTCTGTTTAGTCTAATTAGGGTTTAACTAATCTAATTACTGTTTAATTAAACTAACTAGTTAATTAGATTAGTTAATTAGGATTAATTAACTTAATTAATTAGTTAATTATTTTAATTATTATTTATTTATTTTATATTTATTTTATTTTTAATTCGTTCTGGGGTGCGGGGCCGGGCTGTCAATGGGCCACAAGCCTTAGCGGGCGCACGGGTGACGGGCGCGCAGGTGTAACCACGAGCACCCGATGGGGCAAGCTCGGGCCCTGGCCTCGGGCGAGACCAGCGGCGTGGCTGTCAGAGAGCGACGAGGCCCGGACCGGGCGGCATCGGTGACGCAAGCGAGTGGGGCGAGCAGATGGGGAAGGAGGCGACGGCGCGGGTCACGGGCAGCGTGCAGGGCAGCGGTGCAGCAGCAGCGCTCGGCGATGCAAGACGCGGCGCGGGGGCGAGCGAGGGAGTGTGCGAGCAGTAGAAGCCAGCGATGGCGGAGCAGAGGCGGGGCACGGTCGCGGCCGCAGGCGACATGAAGCGGCACAGTCGCGGCGACGGGGTCGCAGGCGAGGTGCTAGTGCGAGTGGGGGCGCGGGATGTGGTGGCCGAACGCGGGCGCGCGTGGGCCGGCAGCGAGATGCGTGCACGCGGCCGAAGCGCGTGCGGGGCGGTGGTGGCTGCGAGTGGGCGCCGGAGCGCGTGCACGACAGAGAGGAGGGGAAGGCGGGGAGAGGGGAGGAGAAGGGGAGGCCTCACGGGCGATGCAGGGGTCAGTGGGCTCGGGGAGGTGGCCGCAGTGTCGCCGGCGATGGGGGAGGTGGAGGGCGGCGCCGTGCGGGAAGGTGTGGTGTCGGGGCCGAGCGGCGGAGGGCTCGGGGCGGTTCCAGCGGGGAGGAGGTGACGACGATGGCGGTCCGACGAGGAAGCGGCACCGGCGAGGTAGAAGCGGGGCGACGGGGGTCGCCTGCCCCCGATCCATATCGGGTCCGAGAGGAGGGGCGCGAGGAGAGAGTGGGGAGAGCGATGGGGTCGTGCGCCCTCTCCTGTGACGGCGCTAGAGGGAGAGGGTGGGATCGTGGGGGGGGAGTGGGATGGGGCTCTAGGGTTTCGGGAGCAGTGGGGGGATATGGGCGCGGCTGGTGGGCCGGCCTGGTGGCCTGCTGGGCCGGTTGGCCCAGTGGGGGGGCTTCTCTTTTTTTTGAGCTTTGTTTTCTGTTTTCAATTTTCTTTACTCTTTTGCACTTTATTTTAAAAGCAAATGCTTTCAGTTACAGATAAAACTTGGTACATAAATGCTAGGCAGTGTAATGAGCTAGCCCAGAAGGTTATGATTTATTTTGAACAATTTACACATTTGTTGAAATTGAAAGGTCCTAATATAATTGATGTTGGTTCAATTTTAACTGGGTTAAAGGCATTTTAAATATTCAAATAATTTTGGTTCTTATATTTTAATTACTTAGAGAATATTTGCAACCCTCTGAACATTTTTATTTTACATGTTGAAGAATTATTAACTTGACTTGCCATTTGAATTTGACTTTGAACTCGATTTGAAACAAGTGAGGTTTGAACAAAAAATATATTAATTATGATGACCTGACATCATCAGTCAGAGGATTACTGTAGCTTAATTATCCGGGCGTTACAATTCTCCTCCACTACAAGAAATCTCGTCCCGAGATTTAAGAGGTGGAGTAAAGGAGAAAGTTCTGGTTACGAAATTCTAACGAATCTTCTCGGTCTTGGTTGCTCTTCTCGAAGAAGTTGACCGCTTCCGTTGGTGTCTTCATTCCTTTGTTTCAGGTCATCAGGATGAAGTCGTCCTCCTTTCTTCGGAAATTCCGTCGTACTTACGAATAGGAAAGGGGCTACTCTAAAATGATAGAATGGTATAAGGGGAAATCATCTGGGTTATCCCAGGAGTGAACACATGAGTATCTCTATTGTTGAACAAATGAAACACATCAAGATACAAGTAAGAAAGTACCATAAGAAGTTTAAAGCGGATAGCAATCATTCATTGCCTGAAAAAGAGTGTGAAAGGGGTTCAGAGCAATGGAAATAAGTATTGTGTTTCATACTAGAATTGATGATCTCTCGGAAGGTGGCTCATGAATTACATACGAAGCCAAGCGTGAGGAATTACTTTGGAAACAGGGGGTGTACAGGAGAGTCAGGTTTCGATCCTGTGGGACTGTGGGTTATGGGCCCACCATGTGGGTTAAAAGTAGGAAGGACATTGACAACTTGCATGGTCATGATAGCAAGGCATGTCGGAGAATAACATGTCAGTTATGTCGGCAACAGCGTCGGTACCAAGGGCGAGGGATGAAGAGAACCATTTTCCTGCTCGTTGCAACAAGGCGGACCAATAGGCAAAGTTCTCGTCCATCGGTGGCTACCAAAATATCATCAACAATAGTAATAGGGTCTTGCTGACGGAATTGTACACTGAGGTGCTTACATAAGTAGTGAATCTTTACTGCTTAGGTTATATAGATCACAAGAAAGTTCAAACAAACCAATGAAAAGGAAAATGTGATCATCAGGTTAAACAGAACAATGGAAAGGAAAATGTGTTTAAACACATATTTCAGGGGTATATCCTTCCCAATGATAAGCAGAGCATGGTATCCATGACAGGTTATAATGTAGAAAACTCTTTGGGTAAGGGGAGAGAAATTTCATGACTTTACCCATACAACGGTGTTTGGATAATTGAGCAAGAAACATTTAGCATTGGGCTTCAAATGTTCTTGTTGAAAATCGGAGTACCACAGACATGCTTTGAGATAGCATTGACATGGTCTTCAAGCAAAGGTCGGACTTGGATATACAAAAGATTCATCAGGAACAACTTATAGAATAAGTCTCACAATTTCCTCATGGAAGAATGGTTAACCTTGCTAAGATGGAAACTATAACAATAGGTCCTCCAGCCGGGTGTGCTAAGCACGACATCCTGGATATAAAAGATGGTAATACTCCAAGGTAAAGAAGAACAAATGTTGGATAGCAAGGAACTCAAGGTATAACACAAAACAGGAACAAGTTTGTGTTGGAGGGAAGGCAATCAAGTTGTCGATGATAACACAATTCATCGAGGGGCAAGGATGGTATTTCTCATCATGACTTCGATTGATATCCTAGAAGAGCTCAGAATGCTGATGATGATCACAACACAATTGTTGAGATATTTCATGAAGATGTAATCGATCGACGATGGCATCAAGTCAAAGAATGATGAAGCAAATGGCTATTGGAACCACTAGTACAATACAAACTCGGAATCAAGCTTGTTGTTCGAGGTGAAATGACAAGACATGGAAGATCAACGTAAGCTTAGCTCATCGTCAAAAATTGTGCTCTAGGAAGAAAGACCAGGTAGCACAGTTAAAATTTAGCACAAGAAAGATATAGCCGATCAGGCTAGGAATGACTTGAAGGATTATTAAACTCATAAGCAACAAAGATTACTTAGAGTTATCAAACCAGAGTGTGGAGTCGATTCACTATTCGGTGTTCTTGGTTGACGACAACCCAGAACCTAGGAACAATTGGATCCGGTGAGTGATAATAGTTTATGAAGAACCCATAAGAAGTTATGATGTCCCATGATATTCTCGAGATACCAGGGGGTAATACTCGATGATGGATCAAAGTAGAGGTTGGACTAGGGTAATGCTCTGCAGAAGACAAGTGCTCAAACTTGCACGAGAAATGGAATCAAGGAGAAACATGGTTGGAACCAAGTCCACAGATACAAGATGAACTTATACCAAGGGGATAATTATTTTAAGAGAAGCTTCCATGATAAGGTATACATCGGGTCCATGGGCATGAACACAGGGTTCAAGGTCGACTCCCACTTCTTCAATGCATAACCTTTCATTTTACTTCTCGCCTTTGATGGAGCTGTAGTGTAGAAATTATATCTGGCAAAACAACAAAAGAGTATGACTCGGGAAAACTTCCTGGTTCATACAATTTGGGGAAGGCATAGGTTCAATCCATCGGGGCATCTTAGGACCATATACCACAATTTTCAGGAATAAATAACACAAGTTCGATAGTAGAGCATGCGTGAGAAAGCATAGGATACAATTTATCAAAGGCATTATGTATCCAAGTAAAGGATCACAAGCTCATTGAATATGAAGCATTTTGTCGAACAAATCCAACAAAGGATCTGGTGGTCCACAAGGGATCTGATGTGAGCATCGGTACTCAACCAGAGGAAGAAAGAAAGCAAAGGCATCAAATTATAGAAACAACTGAATAATTCAAAGCTCAATTGCAAAGGAATTATGATTTACAAAGCAAAGGACCAGAAACATACGCTCTGGTCAAGGATGGATAAGTTCAATAGACTCAGGGGCACAACCGACGGTAATTGATTGGCGAGAACCAACACATGTTTAAAATGGCGTCAGAGCCGGAAGGATGAATTTCAGGATCTGATTGAGGATTGCGAGCATTCGCAACCTATTGAATCAACGGGCTTGAAATGATAATGACAAAGGATGCCAATAATACTACGAGACCTATGAGATTAATCATAATGCAAGCAAGCAAGAATTTCAAGAGTAATAGTCGGATGAGGATTTTCAAAAGATCGAATGGTATTTCAAAGACTTTTGTGAAATACTTGAATCAAATGGGATGAGCGGATACTCGGTAAGAGCGAGGAATTATCCACATTGGTATTCATGTGGCAAGGAACTGCAAGGCAGTATGCTCAAAGTATTCTCGGAACAATGAGAGGAATTCATGGTATCTTATAATAACAAGGTCATGGGGAATGATTGTACGAATGGCAAGTGTAAGTAGTCATCCATAAGGAATTTTTGAAAGTCGGGAATAACAAAAGTGGTGCGCACAAAGTCTCGAGAGAACATCTGAGAGTAACTTCGGAATCTTCTGGTGCAGTAGACGATCATCGTAATAAGGTGCTCTCCAGGTGGAAGTAGTTACGAGAACCTAGAGTCAGAGTTAGTAATTCATTTTAACCCGAATAGAAGAGAGATCAAAGTCCTAGAGTATGGATCGAGGAGTAAAAGATCCTAATACCACCCAGATGGCGACGTGGGCCCATAAACCGCACAGCCATGTTAGTAAAAGTTTTTCAATGACTAGACTCGACTTCGGCCAAGGAGTTGGAAAGGGGGATTCCTACAGGCAGTCGGCTCTGATACCAACTTGTGACGCCCCCGATTCAATCATACACTAATCATACATGCAAATGTGTACGATCAAGATCAGGGACTCACGGGAAGATATCACAACACAACTCTACAAATAAAATAAGTCATACAAGCATCATATTACAAGCCAGGGGCCTCGAGGGCTTGAATACAAGAGCTCGATCATAGACGAGTCAGCGGAAGCAACAATATCTGAGTACAGACATAAGTTAAACAAGTTTGCCTTAAGAAGGCTAGCACAAACTGGGATACAGATCGAAAGAGGCGCAGGCCTCCTGCCTGGGATCATCCTAAACTACTCCTGGTCACCGTCAGCGGGTTGCACGTAGTAGTAGGCACCTCCCGAGTAGTAGTAGTAGTCGTCGACGGTGGCGTCTGGCTCCTGGGCTCCAACATCTAGTTGCGACAACCAGATAGATAGGAAAGGGGGAAAAGAGGGAGAAAGCAACCGTGAGTACTCATCCAAAGTACTCGCAAGCAAGGAGCTACACTACATATGCATGGGTATATGTGTAAAGGGCCATATCTGTGGACTGAACTGCAGAATGCCAGAATAAGAGGGGGATAGCTAATCCTGTCGAAGACTACGCTTCTGGCAGCCTCCGTCTTGCAGCATGTAGAAGAGAATAGACTAAGGTCCTCCAAGTAGCATCGCATAGCATAATCCTACCCGGCGATCCTCTCCTCGTCGCCCTGTTAGAGAGCGACCACCGGGTTGTATCTGGCACTTGGAAGGGTGTGTTTTATTAAGTATTCGGTTCTAGTTGTCATAAGGTCAAGGTACCACTCCAAGTCATCCTGTTACCGAAGATCACGGCTATTCGAATAGATTAACTTCCTTGCAGGGGTGCACCACATAACCCAACACGCTCGATCCCATTTGGCCGGACACACTTTCCTGGGTCATGCCCGGCCTCGGAAGATCAACACGTCGCAGCCTACCTAGGCACAACAGAGAGGTCAGCACGCCGGTCTAAATCCTATGGCGCAGGGGTCTGGGCCCATCGCCCATTGCACACCTGCATGTTGCGAGGGCAGCCGGAAGCAGAACTAGCCCCCTTAATACAAGAGCAGGCTTACGTTCCAATCCGGCGCGCGCCGCTTAGTCGCTGACGTCACGAAGGCTTCGGCTGATACCACGACGTCGAGTGCCCATAACTATCCCCGCGTAGATGGTTAGTGCGTATAGGCCAGTGGCCAGACTCAGATCAAATACCAAGATCTCGTTAAGCGTGTTAAGTATCCGCGAACGCCGACCAGGGCCAGGCCCACCTCTCTCCTAGGTGGTCTCAACCTGCCCTGTCGCTCCGCCACAAAGTAACAGTCGGGGGCCGTCGGGAACCCAGGCCCACCTCTACCGGGATGGAGCCACCTGCCCCTTAAGCCCCCATCTCCGAACAGTAACACAGGTAATGTAACAGTGTAAAGTATATAGTATATGCCCGTGATCACCTCCCGAAGTGATCACGGCCTAGTAGTATAGCATGGCAGACGGACAAGAGTGTAGGGCCACTGATGATAAACTAGCATCCTATACTAAGCATTTAGGATTGCAGGTAAAGGTAACAACAGTAGTAGCAAGGATAGGCTATTCATCAGGATAGTATAACGGAAAGCAGTAACATGCTAGACTACTCTAATGCAAGCAGTATAGAGAAGAGTAGGCGATATCTGGTGATCAAGGAGGGGGCTTGCCTGATTGCTGTGTCAAGAGAAAGGGGTCGTCAACACCGTAGTCGTACTGGGTAGCAGCGGCGTCGGTCTCGGTGTCTAGGGAGAGAAGAGGGGGAAGAAACAATAAATATAATGCAAACAAATGCATGACGATGCATGACATGACAAAGCGTGATGCTAGGTGTGCCCTAACGCGGTACGAGGTGGTACCGGTGAAGGGGAAAACATCCAGGAAAGTATCCACGGTGTTTCACGTTTTCGGGCAGAGGAGGCGGAGGGGGAAAGTTGCATGTTTGCTATGCTAGGGATGCGTGGCGGACGAATGGGTTGCGTATCCAGGTTCGTCTCGTCGTTCTGAGCAACTTTCATGTACAAAGTTTTTCCATCCGAGCAACGATTTATTTTATATTAATTTTGAAAGATTTAAATCAATTTTAGGATTTATTTAATTATTTAAATCAACATTATCCAGAACAGTGTTTGCTGACGTCATCATGACATGAGCATGACGTCAGCAGTTGACCTGGTCAACCTGACATGTGGGTCCCGTTCATCATTGATTGCTTAGTCTAATTAGGGTTTAACTAATCTAATTACTATTTAATTAAACTAACTAGTTAATTAGGATTAATTAACTTAATTAATCAATTATTTATTTTAATTATTATTTATTTATTTATTTATTTATTTTTATATTTATTTTATTTTTAATTCGTTCTGGGGTGCGGGGCCCGCTGTCAATGGGCCACAAGCCTTAGCGGGCGCACGGGTGACGGGCGCGCGGGCGTGACCACGAGCACCCGATGGGGCAAGCTCGGGCCCTGGCCTCGGGCGAGATCAGCGGCGCGGCTGCCAGAGCGCGAGGAGGCCCGTACCGGGCGGCATCGGTGACGCAAGCGAGTGGGGCGAGCAGATGGGGAAGGAGGCGACGGCGCGGGTCACGGGCAGCGTGCAGGGGCAGCGGTGCAGCAGCAGCGCTCGGCGATGCAAGACGCGGCGCGAGGCGAGCGAGGGAGTGCGCGAGCAGTAGAAGCCAGCGATGGCGGAGTAGAGGCGGGGCACAGTCGCGGCCGCAGGCGATGTGAAGCGGCACGGTCGCGGCGGCGGGGTCGCAGGCGAGGTGCTAGTGCGAGTGGGGGGCGCAGGACGTGGTGGCCGAACGCGGGCGCGCATGGGCCGACAGTGAGATGCGTGCACGCGGCCGAAGGGCGTGCGGGGCGGTGGTGGCTGCGAGTGGGCGCTGGAGCACGTGCGCGACAGAGAGGAGGGGAAGGAGGGGAGAGGGGAGGAGAAGGGGAGGCCTCACGGGCGATGCAGGGGGAGGCAGTGGGCTCGGGGAGGTGGCCGCAGTGTCGCCGGCGATGGGGGCGGCGGAGGGCGGCGCCGTGCGGGAAGGTGCGGTGTCGGGGCCGAGCGGCGGAGGGCTCGGGGCGGTTCCAGCGGGGAGGAGGTGATGACGATGGTGGTCCGACGAGGAAGCGGCGTCGTCGAGGTAGAAGCGGGGCGACGGGGGTCGCCTGCCCCTGATCCAGATCGGGTCCGAGAGGAGGGGCGTGAAGAGAGAGTGGGGAGAGCGATGGGGTCCTGCGCCCTCTCCTGTGACGGCGCTGGAGGGAGAGGGTGGGATCGTGGGGGGAAGTGGGGTGGGGCTCTAGGGTTTCGGGAGAAGTGGGGGGATATGGGCGCGGCTGGTGGGCCGGCCTGGTGGCCTGCTGGGCCGGTTGGCCTAGTGGTTTTTTAGCTTTGTTTTCTGTTTTCAATTTTCTCTACTCTTTTGCACTTTATTTTAAAAGCAAATGCTTTCAGTTACAGATAAAACTTGGTACATAAATGCTAGGCAGTGTAATGAGCTAGCCCAGAAGGTTATGATTTATTTTGAACAATTTACTCATTTGTTTAAATTGAAAGGTCCTAATATAATTGATGTTGGTTCAATTTTAACTGGGTTAAAGGCATTTTAAATATTCAAATAATTTTGGTTCTTATATATTAATTACTTAGAGAATATTTGCAACCTGCTGAACAATTTTATTTTACATGTTGAAGAATTATTAATTTGACTTGCCATTTGAATTTGACTTTGAACTCGATTTGAAACAAGTGAGGTTTGAAGAAAAAAAATTAATTATGATGACCTGACATCATCGGTCAGAGGATTACTATAGCTTAATTATCCGGGCGTTACATTGGGGTACGTAGGTATATATAGGAGGAAGGAGTACGTCGGTGGAGCAACAGGGGGCCCACGAGGGTGGAGGGCGCGCCCAGGGGGTAGGCGCGCCCCCCTACCTCGTGGCCTCCTGGTTGATGTCTTGACAAGGGGTCCAAGTCATCTGGATCACGTTCGTTCCGAAAATCATGTTCCCAAAGGTTTCATTCCGTTTGGACTCTGCTTGATATTCTTTTTCTGCGAAACTCTGAAATAGGCAAAAAAAACAACAATTCTGGGCTAGGCCTCCGGTTAGTAGGTTAGTCCCAAAAATAATATAAAAGTGTATAATAAAGCCCAATAATGTCCAAAACAGAATATAGTATAGCATGGAACAACCAAAAATTATAGATACGTTGGAGACGTATCAAGCATCCCCAAGCTTAATTCCTGCTCGTCCTCGAGTAGGTAGATGATAAAAACAGAACTTTTGATGTGGAATGCTACTTGGCATAATTTTAATGTAATTCTTCTTAATTGTGGTATGAATATTCAGATCCGAAAGATTCAAGATAAAAGTTCAATATTGACATAAATATAATAATACTTCAAGCATACTAACTAAGCAATTATGTCCTCTCAAAATAACATGGCCAAAGAAAGTTCATCCCTACAAAATCATATAGTTTAGTCATGCTCCATTTTCATCACACAATAATGCTCTCATCATGCACAACCCCGATGACAAGCCAAGCAATTGTTTCATACTTTAGTAATCTCAAACTTTTTCAACCTTCACGCAATACATGAGCGTGAGCCATGGATATAGCACTATGGGTGGAATAGAATATAATGATGGGGGTTATGTGGAGAAGACAAAAAGGGAGAAAGTCTCACATCAACGAGGCTAATCAATGAGCTATGGAGATGCCCATCAATTGATGTTAATGCAAGGAGTAGGGATTGCCATGCAACAGATGCACTAGAGCTATAAATATGTGAAAGCTCAACAAAAGAAACTAAGTGGGTGTGCATCCAACTTGCTTGCTCATGAAGACCTAGGGCATTTGAGGAAGCTCGTTGTTGGAATATACAAGCCAAGTTCTATAATGAAAGGTTCCCACTAGTATATGAAAGTGACAAAACAAAAGACTCTCTATTATGAAGATTATGGTGCTACTTTGAAGCACAAGTGTGGTAAAAAGGATAGTAACATTGTCCCTTCTCTCTTTTTCTCTCAATTTTTTTTTGGGGGGCCTTCTCCCTTTTTTTATGGCCTTTCTCCTTTTTTATTTTTTTCCTCACTTGGGATAATGCTCTAGAAAATGATGATCATCACACTTCTATTTATTTACAACTCAATGATTACAACTCGATACTAGAACAAAGTATGACTCTATATGAATGCATCCGGCGGTGTGTCGGGGTATGCAATGAACCAAGAGTGACATGTATGAAAGGATTATGAATGGTGGCTTTGCCACAAATACTATGTCAACTACATGATCATGCAAAGCAATATGACAATGATGAACGTGTCATGATAAACGGAACAGTGGAAAGTTGCATGGCAATATATCTTGGAATGGTTATGGGAATGCCATAATAGGTAGGTATGGTGTCTGTTTTGAGGAAGATATAAGGAGGTTTATGTGTGAAAGAGCGTATCATATCACGGGGTTTGGATGCACCGGCGAAGTTCGCACCAACTCTCAATGTGAGAAAGGGCAATGCACGGTACCGAAGAGGCTAGCAATGATGGAAAGGTGAGAGTGCGTACAATCCATGGACTCAACATTAGTCATAAAGAACTCACATACTTATTGCAAAAATCTACAAGTCATCAAAAACCAAGCACTACGCGCATGCTCCTAGGGGGTAGATTGGTAGGAAAAGACCATCGCTCGTCCCCGACCGCCACTCATAAGGAGGACACTCAAAGAACACCTCATGTTTCAAATTTGTTACATAACGTTTACCATACGTCCATGCTACGGGACTTGCAAACTTCAACACAATTATTTTTCAAATTCACAACTACTCAACAAGCACAACTTTGATATCACTACCTCCATGTCTCAAAACAATCATCAAGCATCAAACTTCTCTTAGTATTCAACACACTCATAAGAATTTTTTTACTAGTCTTGAATACCTAGCATATTAGGATTATTTAAGTAAATTACCATGCTATTTAAGACTCTCAAAATAATCTAAGTGAAGCATGAGATAATAATAGTTTCTATAAAACAAAACCACCACCATGCTCTAAAAGATATAAGTGAAGTACTAGAGCAAAAACTATATAACTCAAAAGATATAAGTGAAGCACATAGAGTATTCTAATAATTTCCGAATCATGTGTGTCTCTCTCCAAAGGTGTGTACCGAAAGGATGATTATGGTAAACCAAAAATCAAAGACTCAAATCATACAAGACGCTCCAAGCAAAACACATATCATGTGGCGAATAAAAATATAGCTCCAAGTAAAGTTACCGATGGAAGTAGACGAAAGAGGGGATGCCTTCCGGGGCATCCCCAAGCTTTGGCTTTTAGGTGTCCTTAGATTATCTTGGGGTGCCATGGGAATCCCCAAGATTAGGTTCTTGCCACTCCTTGTTCCATAATCCATCAAATCTTTCACCCAAAACTTGAAAACTTCACAACACAAAACTTAAAGTAGAAAATCTCGTGAGCTCCGTTAGCGAAAGAAAACAAAACACCACTTCAAGGTACTGTAATGAACTCATTATTTATTTATATTGGTGTTAAACATACTTTATTCCAACTTCTCTATGGTTTATAAACTATTTTACTAGCCATAGATTCATTAAAATAAGCAAACAACACACGAAAAACAGAATCTGTCAAAAACAGAACAGTCTGTAGTAATCTGTAGCTAACGCAAGATCTGGAACCCCAAAAATTCTAAAATAAATTTATGGACGTGAGGAATTTATCTATTAATCATATGCAAAAATAATTAACTAAATATCACTTCTCAAATAAAAATGGCAGCAATTCTCGTGAGCGCTAAAGTTTCTGTTTTTTACAGCAAGATTAAAAAGACTTTCCCCAAGTCTTCCCAACGGTTCTACTTGGCACAAACACTAATTAAACACAAAAAACACAACCAAAACAGAGGCTAGATAAATTATTTATTACTAAACAGGAGCAAAAATCAAGGAATAAAAATAAAATTGGGTTGCCTCCCAACAAGCCCTACCGTTTAACGCCCCTAGCTAGGCATAAAAAGCAAGGATAGATCTAGGTATTGCCATCTTTGGTTTTCAAATTTTTTAGAGGAATCAAGCTCGAATCTGGGAGGTTCTTTACGTTTCCCTTCATATTCAGAAAATTTTAGATCTAAAGAATCCAACCGCTTGTTGCAAAGGGTAATCAACATATTCATGCGGTGAATATTTCCGCTAACACTCTTAAGAGGTTCAAGAGACTTTTGTAAAAGGGACAATTGCATTTTTACCCCTAGTTGGTTCCTACCCACGGGTTTTGCCCTTACTTTTCGAGCTTGCTCAGTTTTTCCCTTACTTTTTCCGTCGTGGTCCCTCGAATGCCCTTTGACCGTTTGACCAAAACTTTCAAAAGTCATAACTAATTCATAAGAACTCATAAAATGCAAATAAGATATCAAAATGTTCAGATAAACATTACCTTTATGTGCATATCATTTGCATTCAGGAAAAAAGCACCCTTTAAACAACCTGAGGTAATTAATGTTATTAACATTATTAAAAATAAAAAGGTATAAACCATATTTTTTCATGAATAAAAATTACATGCAAATGTAGGTGATGTTTTCTGAACATCCAGATATCTTATTTGCATTTTTCTAAGTTCGTATCATCTTGTTACGAATGTTCTAATGACTTTGACCATTATTTAGAAACTTTATAACAAATTGATACGAACTCTGAAAAATGCAAATAAGATATCAGGATGTTCAGAAAGCATCACCTACATTTGCATGTAATTTTTATTCATGAAAATAATATTGTTTCTACCTTCTTATTTTTAATAATGTTAATAACATTAATTACCTCAGATAGTTTAAAGGGTGCTTTAGTCCTGAATGCAAATGATATGCAAATAAAGGTAATGTTTATCTGAACATTTTGATATCTTATTTGCATTTTTCTGAGTTCATATGAATTAGTTATGAATTTTCCAAGTTTTGGTCAAACGGTTAAAGGTCATTCGAGGGACCTCGACGGAAAAAGTAAGGGCAAAACTGAGCAAGCTTGAAAAGTAAGGGCAAAACCCGTGGGTAGGAAACAACTAGGGGCAAAAAGGTAATTGTCCCTTTGTAAAATCTTAGTTACTTCACAAAAAATTTCAAAAACTTGTGTCTCTTCCTGGGTATGTTCTGGCCCCTTCTGTTGAGGTAGTGTTCCCACTACCCCCTCTATGATTTCATGCACAACACTGGGATCAATTTCAATAAAATTTCCTTTGGCAACACAATCCAAGAGTTGTCTATGGGACATATTTAGTCCAACGTAAAAACTGCGAAGCAACATTCTAAAATTCACCTCTAAGGTGCAATTACAATAAGATTCCATCATCCTATACCAAGCATCTTTTAAATTTTCTCCTTGTCTTTGTTTAAAGTGAAGAACTTCAAACTCAGGGGACAAAGGAACAGATAGGGGACTAGCCATAATGACAAGCAAACGATCCGACACACAAGCAAACAAGAAACGGGCAAAAAGAGGCGAATAGAGAAAGAGAGGGAGGATGGAGAGAGAGGGCGAACAAAATGGCAAGGGTGAAGTGGGGGAGAGGAAAACGAGAGGCAAATGGCAAATAATGTAATGCGGGAGATAAGGTTTTGTGATGGGTACTTGGTGTGTTGACTTTTGCGTAGACCTCCCCGGCAACGGCGCCAGAAATCCTTCTTGCTACCTCTTGAGCACTTGCGTTGGTTTTCCCTTGAAGAGGAAAGGGTGATGCAGCAAAGTAGCGTAAGTATTTCCCTCAGTTTTTGAGAACCAAGGTATCAATCCAGTAGGAGGCCACGCACAAGTCCCTAGCACCTACACAAACAAATAAATCCTCGCAACCAACGCGATAAGGGGTTGTCAATCCCTACACGGTCACTTACGAGAGTGAGATCTGATAGATATGATAAGATAATATTTTTGGTATTTTTATGATAAAGAGAAATAAAAGATGCAAAGTAAAATAAATGGCAAAGGAAATAACTAAGGTGTTGGAAGATTAATATAATGGAAAATAGACCCCGGGGCCATAGGTTTCACTCGTGGCTTCTCTCAAGAGAATAAGTATTTCACGGTGGGTAAACAAATTACTGTTGAGCAATTTACAGAATTGAGCATAGTTATGAGAATATCTAGGTATGATCATGTATATAGGCATCACGTCTGAGACAAGTAGACCGACTCATGCTTGCATCTACTACTATTACTCCACACATCGACCGCTATCCAGCATGCATCTTGAGTATTAAGTTCAAGAGAACAGAGTAACGCTTTAAGCAAGATGACATGATGTAGAGGGATAAACTCATGCAATATGATGTAAACCCCATCTTGTTATCCTAGATGGCAACAATACAATACGTGCCCCTACTGTCACTGGGAAAGGACACCGCAAGATTGAACCCAAATCTAAGAACTTATCCCATTGCAAGAAAGATCAATCTAGTAGGACAAACCAAACTAATAATTCTAAGAGACTTGCAAAGATAACCAATCATACATAAAAGAATTCAGAGAAGATTCAAATATTGTTCATAAACCCACAATTCATCGGTCTCAACAAACACACCGCAAAAGAAGATTACATCGAATAGATCTCCACAAGAGAGGGGGAGAACTTTGTATTGAGATCCAAAAAGAGAGAAGAAGCCATCTAGCTAATAACTATGGACTCGTAGGTCTGAGGTAAACTACTCACACTTCAACGGAGGGGCTATGGTGTTGATGTAGAAGCCCTCCGTGATCCATGCCCCCTCCGGCGGAGCTCCGGAAAAGGCCCCAAGATGGAATCTCGTGGATACAAAAAGTTGCGGCGGTGGAATTAGGGTTTTGGCTCCGTATCTGGTAGTTTGGAGGTACGTAGGTACATATAAGAGGAAGGAGTACGTCGGTGGAGCAACAGGGGGGCCGCGAGGGTAGAGGGTGCGCCCAGGGAGGGTAGGCGCGCCCCCTACCTCGTGGCCTCCTGGTTGATGTCTTGACGTAGGGTCCAAGTCATGGATCACGTTCGTTCCGAAAATCACGTTCCTGAAGGTTTCATTTCGTTTGGACTCCGTTTGATATTCTTTTTCTGCGAAACTCTAAAATAGGCAAAAAATCAACAATTCTTGGCTGGGCCTCCGGTTAATAGGTTAGTCCCAAAAATAATATAAAAGTGTATAATAAAGCCCAATAATGTCCAAAATAGAATATAATATAGCATGGAACAATAAAAAATTATAGATACGTTGGAGACGTATCAGTAGGTGAAGTGCGAAAAAACGATCCTTCTCAGAAGTTGGGACTCCGGTTTTACTTACATGCGATGCAGGGAGCAGTCCAGGATAATCGGCTATGATGGCCACCAAGGCACCTTCACGGTTTAACTGATAGAACGTCCTGTCGATGAGCTCCACAAATGTGTCCGGATCTTCTTCGAGTCCAGGGTCGAGGGCCCGGTCAGGGTCCTGTGGTTGTGGAGACGGGTTGTGGACCTCCCTCACAGCTTTTTGAAGTTCCTGCTATGAAATAGCAAGGTAAATAGTTATGATGAAGAATGCGGGAAGGTCTGGTGAGGGAGTCCTGGATTAGGGGGTCTCCGGACAGCCGAACTATATCCTTTGGCCGGACTGTTGGACTATGAAGATACGAGATTGAAGACTTCGTCCCGTGTCCAGATGGGACTCTTCTTGGCGTGGAAGGCAAGCTAGGCAATACGGATATGTATATCTCCTCCTTTGTAACCGACCTTGTGTAACCCTAGCCCCCTCCGGTGTCTATATAAACCGGAGGGTTTTAGTCCGTAGGACAAGATACAATCATACCATAGGCTAGCTTCTAGGGTTTAGCCTCTTTGATCTCGTGGTAGATCAACTCTTCTAATACTCATATCATCAAGAACAATCGAGCAGGACGTAGGGTATTACCTCCATCAAGAGGGCCCGAACCTGGGTAAACATCGTGTCCCCTGCCTCATGTTACCATCCGCCTTAGACGCACAGTTCGGGACCCCCTACCCGAGATCTGCTGGTTTTGACACCGACATTTGTGCTTTCATTGAGAGTTCCACTGTGTCGTCACCATAAGGCTTGATGGCTCCTTCGATCATCGCTAGCGATGCGGTCCAGGGCGAGGTTTTCCTCCCCGGACAGATCTTCGTATTCGGCGGCTTCGCACTGCGGGCCAATTCGCTTGGCCATCTGGAGCAGATCGAGAGCTACGCCCCTGGCCATCAGGTCAGATTTGGAAACTTGAACTACTCGGCCGACATCCGCGGAGACTTGATCTTCGACGGATTCGAGCCCATGTCGGACGCGCCGCGCAGTCACGACGAGCATGGCGTAACTCTGTCGTCAGACAGTGTTCACGAGATTGCATCCGCAACTACTCTGGCCGTTAATCCGGAGCAAATCGCGCCATCCGAGGGCGGAGGGATAGACCCAGCCATGGAGGCCGCACTCTCAGTGGCGATAGAGCCAGACACTGACTTCACCCCTTTCAAGAGCCGCGTCGCCGAACCACTGGATTTACCTCCGGCCACGGACTCCGAGCCGCCTACATCCGGGCCCGTCGAATCCGACGGAACGCCGATCATGGAGTTCACCTTTGCGGATATCTTTCAGCACTCACCTTTCGGAGATGTGCTAAATTCATTAAGGTCTCTCTCCCTGTCAGGTGAACCTTGGCTGAACTATGTTCGGCTAGAATGGGATGCGGACGACGAAGAAATTCACTGCCCACCCACCACCCACTTAGTAGCCACTGTCGACGACTTAACCGACATGCTCGACTTCGACTCTGAAGACATCGACGGTATGGACGACGATGCAGGAGACGAATAGGAACCACCGCCCACAGGGCGCTAGACCGCCACTTCATCACATGACGTATGCATGGTGGATACACCCAGAGAGGGCAATGGCAAAGAGACAACGGAGGATTCCCCCTCCAAGCAACCCAAGCGTCGACGTCAGCGGCGCAGCTCTAAGTACCGCCATAGCAAAAACAGTGATAACAGCGTAATAGGAAATAACAGTCCCGTCGACTCTAGAAGAAACGACGACTGCACCACCCCGGTGGCAGAGCACGATCAAGATGCAAACTGCAAACATAGTACGGATCCGACGTCCGAACACGACGACGCCTAGGATAAGCCTCATCAAACCCCGTCTAGGGAAGAAAACAGTCCGGACGAAGATGCACACATCATCCCGGAAACGCACTCGGAGCAAGAGAACCTCCGCAGAAGGCTTATTGCCACAGCGAGGAGCTTGAAGAAACAGAAGCAAAGGCTCAAGGTCGCACAAGATACGCTCAACAGCAGGTGGAACAAAGTAACAAAGTATGGTGGAAGTTACCATAAAAATAGCTATCCAAAGCGCAAGCTATTACCGGAATTCGACGATGAGGCCTTAGAGCCCATACAGCCGAAGAATGATACGGCCAACCGGCCGGATCCACCACCTTGTGAACGCGATAGAGCGGCTAACAAAGTCGCGCATAAGTCAACACACGATCTACGTGAGAACTTGCGTCAAAAATCCGGCGCGACCAGATCCATCTATGGATCTAGGAAGCGCGCTACGGTACAAAACCAACACTGAATACTACAACCGTCCAAACACCATGGCACATCCTAATACAGGGGTGCCGCACACCCCTTATGTTTCACTGATGAGGTGCTGGATCACGAATTCCCAGAGGGATTCAAACCGGTGAACATAGAGGCATACGACGAGACCACAGACCCTGGAGTCTGGATAGAGGACTTTATCCTCCATATTCATATGGCTCGTGGAGACGATCTCCATGCCATTAAATACTTGCCCCTCAAGCTTAAAGGGTCAGCTCGGCACTGGCTGAAAAGCCTCCCCGAAAACTTAATTGGAAGTTGGGAGGAGCTTGAGGACGCTTTTCGGGCCAATTTTCAAGGGACTTATGTCCGACCTCCCGATGCAGACGATTTAAGTCATATAATCCAACAGTACGGAGAGTCCGCCCGAAAGCTTTGGAACAGGTTCCTCACCAAGAAGAACCAAATTGTCGACTGTTCGGACGCTGAAGCCTTAGCAGCATTTAAACACAGCGTCCGAGACAAATGGCTCGCCAGACACCTCAGCCAAGAAAAACCGAGAACAATGGCAGCCCTAACAAGCCTCATGACCCGCTTTTGTGCGAGCGAGGACAGTTGGTTGGCCCGTAGTAGCACCAGCGACCCAAGCACATCCGAAGTCAGGGATGGTAATGGTAAACCACGACGCAACAAAAACAAGCGTCGAAATAAAGAAGGTAGCCCAGATAACACGGCGATAAATGCCGAATTCAGGGGCTCCCGACCAGGTCAGCGGAAAAAGCCTTTCAAAGGCAGCAGAGAAGGACAATCTGGCCTAAACAAAATTCTTGACAAACTCTGTCAGATTCATGGCACCCCAGACAAACCTGCAAATCATACCCACAAAGAATGTTAGGTCTTCAAGCAGGCCGGTAAGCTAAACGCCGAACACAAAGGGGAAGAGACACCAAGCGAAGACGAGGATGAACCCCGCCAGCAAAGCGCTGGAGGACAGAAAGAGTTCCCACCAAGGTTAAAACAGTAAACGTGATCCATGTGACAAAGAGGAGAAGCAAGCATGCACTCCGAGGCACACGCGCCATAGAGCCCGTCACCCCTAGGTTCAACCCCTGGTTGGCCTGCCCGATCACTTTTGATCGTAGGGATCACGAGACAAATATCCGGCACGAAGGACTGACGGCCTTGGTGTTAGACCCAATAATAAATAGGTACCATTTCACACGAGGCCTCATGGACGACGGTAGTGATCTAAATATGATATATCAGGACAAAGTCCGCAAAGTGGGGATAGACCCGACACAAATAAGCCACAGTAATTCTACCTTCAAGGGAGTAATACCAGGCCAAGAGGCCCGCTGTACGGGCTCTCTACTACTAGAGGTGGTATTCGGTTCTCCCGATAACTTCCGAAGCGAAAGGTTAACTTTTCACATCGCCCCATTCTAAAGTGGTTATCAAGCACTACTCGGAAGAACGGTTTTTGCTCATTTTAACGCAATACCGCATTATGCTTTTCTCAAGCTTAAGATGCCCGGTCCACGTGGCATCATCTCAGTTAGTGGAAATACCGAATGTTTCTTACGTACGGAAGAGGATGCGGCGGCTCTAAAAGCCGCAAACTAGACGGCCTCACCAACCAGAAAAAATGGCAGGTCGTCAAGACCACGGACACGGTTAAACGAATCTGGTGTTCCATCATATATACATGAGATCGGTTCGATGATCAAACCCTCATAAACGACACCAGGGACTTCCCGCGTGTAATCAAGGCCAGCCCGGCTCAACTTGGCTTCTCTTGAATTTTGATAGTTCATTGATAATAACCAATTCTTCTTTTTGGCACGGCAACTTTCACCTAAGTTCTTTCCTTTTACAGATGACAATCGTGCTACACCCGTCCAGGACACGGCACAATGGAGACATAGGCGCAGACGTGCAGCAGGGACCCGCCCAAAGGTTTCTTTTTAGATTAAGACCCTGCATAAACCTTTTTTATTGTATCTTGTTGCTCACATCCTCCGGATACTCCACACAACCGAGAAGGATGCTAGCGTTATTGGCATGTGTCCACATCAGGATTTTGCACGTACCTGGACACATGGGGTATCTTATTAAGGGCATTTTTTAGCCCGGTATATGTTATAAAGACCGAACGCCTTAGGGAGTGTTCGGCGTCGCGAGTTTGCCCCTATATGCATCAGCTCTGAATCATGTCTTTGGTCACATGTTGGGTTTGCCCGGCTCCCATGTTTTGGTACCTTACGTTCCGTTATATAGGCTAAGGTAGCACTGGGAGAACTACTGCGATTGTGCCCTGGTTCATCCGGATGAGCACCTCAGTAGAGAAAGCTGAAAACTGACTGTCATGATATAGCGAGAGACTGGTCAACCACTCGATGACTCATCGGAATCTTCGGGATTCCTCCGCATTAATGAAGGGCTGTTTCCTGGCCATGTACGTACGTGTCCTGTATTCGGACGAGCGCAGAAGTACCAGGGGCTATATAGTAGCCCCACTGTCAAACTCCTATGGCTAAGTGAAAGTGTTAAAGCAATATAGTCTGATTGCCTCGTTCGCTGTGCTATCACCTCCTTAACGGAGTAAGACGTTGGATCAAGTGTGGATATGCATTTTCTGCGAACACCCTGGCATTATATGCGTGGGGGCGGAAGCCGACGACTGCAAACTTTCAGGTTATATACATATATACATAAACGGCCGCACAGGAGACATCATTGTACTTTCGGGAAAAAGTATAAATACAGCCTTGATAATTCAATAAAACATTGTTTTTACAATGGGAATACATGTCACTAGAACATAATATTCTTCGAGCACTGAGCCTCTATCGAACGAGCGCCTTCAAGAACTTCTTCAAAGTAGTGCTCGGCAGCCACTCGGCCTACGGCCGAACCCTATGTCGCAACAGTGGTGGCCTCCATCTCCGCCCAGTATGTCTTGACATGGGCAAAGGCCATCTGCGCACCCTCTGTGCATGACGATCTCTTTACAACATCGATGCGTGGCACAGCACCAAGGAATTGTTGCACTAAACTAAAGTAGCTATTCGGCCTTGGCCCTCCCGGCCACAGGTGATCCACAACGGAGCTCATGGCAAGTCCGGACAACCTATGGAGCTCGGCCCACTCGACCATTCGCTCATTCAACAGCAGCGGACGGACTGGAGTGTGAAATTGTGACCAGAACAGCTTTTCCACTTCGGGACCTTTCTGATCCTTGAAGTACTCGGCCGCATCAGCATCACTTGCAGCCAAATCCACGTAGGCATCCGCAGAACTCTATAGCCGGTCCAAAGGGGCATACTTCGGATCTCTGAACTTAGTCCGCAACAAGAAGGGCTTCCCAGACACGATATCTGCAGCTTGATTCAGCTCCTCCTTCGTCGCTCTAATTTTGGAGCGGGCTTCCTTGGCAGCCACCAGGGCCTTCTCCAAGTCAGTCGCCTTCGCCCGGTTTTCTTCTTCGAGAAGCTGGTAACGGTCAGCGGCATCTTTTAACTCTACAGCCATCTTGGCTATTTTTTCCTTGCTCTCGCAATGCGCGGCCTGTTCAGCCCTTAACTCTTCGGCCGCCTTTAGAGCGGCCACATTGCTACTCCTTGCTTGCTCCTTGGCTCGGGCAAGCTCCGCCCGAAGGGCCTCCACGATGGCAGCTCCATCTGCAGTCACAACATATTAAAGATACTGGCATCATGCTACTCTTATTATGTGACGATCACCAGAGAAATCACTCGCCCTATGCCTCGTCAAGCCGCTGGTTGACAAGCACGATATCGGCATCAGCCGCATCAAGTTGCCGCTTTAGCTCGGTAAATCCATCAGTTCGGCTAGCCACCGTAGCCTCAGCCACCTGCACATAAAGGCAGTCGATTTATTACCTGGGTATATGATCCTCTGGTTGCCGCCATTCTCGACGACAACCAGAGTCTCAGGGGCTACTATCTGCATAGGGCACACCTAATGTAGTACCAAAAACATACACTATCTCACGTACCTCGAAGCCTTTCAGCGGACTCATAAAGGCTACATGCAAACCGCTTTCAGCGGAGGAAATCCTTTCAATTACCGTACCCATTAGCATTAAGACGGCCACTTGCCCCAGAAGATCCTTCAGCGCGTCCGACCGCACACTGTACGAACCCTTGCTGTCACTCTCCTTAGGAGCCGGATACTGGGGATTCCGGGTAGCCCAAGGGTTATCCTCTAGCCTTAGTGGATCCAGAGATACCCTTTGCGATGACACTTCAATGTCGCCCGCTTCATGAGGCGGGGTGTCAGGGGGAGGCGTTTCGCTCTCCATCATCTCCGGAAGAAGATCCCCCGAAGACGAACTCTATCGAGAAGGGCTATGATCCGGACTATAATTTATAAGCATCGGTTATTGTCTTCGGAAGTAAGGTAGGATGTTTGCACTATTAAGTACTTTTTGATTACTTACAGCTCGGTAGAGGGCTGATCCCCGCGCGGACATTGTGCGGCAAGAATACCCTCCGAGGCAAGACCCTCTGATGAAGATTTCTTCTCCCGTTTAGAAACCTTAGTTTCCGGATCTTCAGAGGTAGTCCTCTTCCTTCCCCGGGGAGAGAGAATGTCAGATTCTTCCCTTTGGTTGTCCTCCCTCGCGGAGGTGCTCATTCCCCCGGCTGGAATAAGTAGCGAGTGAGGCCCGCTTTCGCCCTCTCTATTCCCCCCATCATCTTCCTTCGAGGGCACTGGATAAGGCGCCGGCTCGAGCATCTTGTCCAGTACCGGATTGTCCAGGCCCTCAGGAAGGGGGTCGAACACTTGATCATCATCGCCTTTGTTATCCAGTCCTGGTCAAAGAGCGGCTCTTTAGAATGATGCCATGATAAATAAAAGGACAGTAGGTTCAACATGGGATTACTTACTTAGGCAGCAGGGCGGTTGCAGCTCAGACCCACGTCCTCGGTGGTGTCCGGACACTCTATTTGGGGTCCGAAGAACGATTTGTACATCTCTTCAAGCGTTATGCCGAGGAAATGCTGAATAGCTCACGGTCCTTCCGGGTTGAATTCCCATATGCGGAGGGGCCGGCGTTTGTAAGGCTGAACTCGACGAACTAACATAACTTGCATTACCATAACCAGACTGAAATCTCTCTCAAAGAGATCTCGGATATGGCTCTGCAGTATTGGCACATCCTTTGCTGGACCCCAGCTCAGCCCCCCGCTGATCCATGACATCAGTTGCGGTGGGGCCCCGAGCGAAAGGTGGGGGCAGCTACCCACTTGGCACTTCGGGGAGCTGTGATGTAAAACCACTCCCGCTGCCACAATTCGGACACCTCTAGGAAGGAACCCTCTGGCCATGGAGCATCGGCGATTTTGCTTATTAAAGCACCTCCGCACGCTGCGTGCCGCCCCTCGATCATCTTCGACTTCACATCGAATGTCTTGAGCCACAGGCCGAAGTGAGGGGTAATGCGGAGGAAGGCCTCACATACGACAATAAATGACGAGATGTGAAGAAGGGAATCCGGGGCCAGATCGTGAAAATCCAACCCATAATAGAACATAAGACCCCTAACAAAGGGATCTAGAGCGAGGCCTAGTCCTCAGAGGAAGTGGGATATGAACACAACGCTCTCGTTGGGTTCGGGAGTAGGAACGACCTGCCCTCGGGCAGGTAGCCTATGCGGAATTTCAGTGGTCAGATATCATGTCTCTCTCAACTTCTTGATGTCCTCCTCTGTGACGGAGGAAGGAATCCACCGACCTTGAAGATTGGATCCGGACATAGTTGAAGGTCCGAAGCACCTGACCTGAGTTTTGGGTGTTAGAACTCGAGGCAGGGGAAGGATTCGATTGAGCACGGGAGGGAAAAAAGAAAAAAGCATCGTCCCCTTTATAAAGAGGGTGCATATCAAGCGTCCTCCTCGTGGCCGTTTGGGACTTGCCTAAGATCTAGGAGTCATCCCAACATGCACGGTTGGGTTACCCACGTCTGTATTGATGAGAATACCGTGATAAGGGGGACACGATCTCTACTTTAACAAGACGTGTCAAGAAAACCGCCTCGCGTTATGTGCGGAGCTGGTTGAGAAAAACGGTTCGAATAATGACTGGGCCATGGCGTGATGACATGCTGTCAAAACGTGTCAGCAGATTAGATTTGTAGTATTATTCTCTCTACAGTGGTATGTGGAACTTATTTTGCAGGGTCGGGCACTATCCTTGTATTCAAAACTCTTCCATGGTGTATGTGGAGGAGGAACCCGCCTTGCAATGCCGAACACAATACTGCGCGCCGGACTCATGGTCATTGAAGCCTGGTTCAGGGGCTACTGAGGGAGTCCTGGATTAGGGGGTCTCCGGACAGCCGGACCATGTCCTTTGGCCGGACTGTTGGACTATGAAGATACGAGATTGAAGACTTCGTCCTATGTCTGGATGGGACTCTACTTGGCGTGGACGGCAACCTAGGCAATATGGATATGTATATCTCCTCCTTTGTAACCGACCTTGTGTAACCCTAGCCCCCTCAGGTGTCTATATAAACTGGAGGGTTTTAGTCCATAGGACAAGATACAATCATACCATAGGCTAGCTTCTAGGGTTTAGCCTCTTTGATCTCGTGGTAGATCAACTCTTGTAATACTCATATCATCAAGAACAATCGATCAGGACGTAGGGTATTACCTCCATCAAGAGGGCCCGAACCTGGGTAAATATCGTGTCCCCTGCCTCCTGTTACCATCCACCTTAGACGCATAGTTCGGGACCCCCTACCTGAGATCCGCCAGTTTTGACACCGACATCTGGAATAGAAAGTAGCAGCTCACCTAGTTTGGGGGTTGTACATGGAGAATCCATCCTGTGGGTTAATGCGGATGAACTCATCTTCCTCTCCTTTATATAAATCGGACAGTATTTTCGCTAGAGCAGCGACGGAGTCCGGTCCCTTATGACTATAGCGGGTGGCATCGTCTTCTCCATTAAAGTGCCACATGGGTTGTCCCCGATATTGAAGTGGCTGCACCCCCCGCATTATACATATTGACATAACCTCGATTATTGTCAATCCTGATTTGGCCAGCGTTTTTATCCGGCCCATCAGGTAAAGGACCTCTCTGTTATCTTCCTCCTGAGGGCTCCGAGGGCGCCAGTTGCGGCGTTTCTTAAAAGGGGCATTATTAAACTCAGGAAGGCCCATCCGAATAGGGTCCGGAAGGGGGACGTCATACATATAAAACCACTCCGAAGGCCAGTCTTCGGATGTCTTCTTCGGAGTACCGGACAGGTATCCGGGCCCGGCGATGCGCCATATCTCGGCTTCGCCCACTTGATATATTGACCCCTCCTGTGTATGGGGTACGAGGCAGAATAGCCTCTTCCATAGCTCGAAATGAGCTTCGCAGCCCAAAAATAGCTCGCAAAGGGCGACGTAGCCAGCGATGTGTAATATGGAGGTGGGAGAAAAGTTATGCAGCTGGAGGCCGTAGAACTCCAGGAGCCCGCGAAGGAACGGATGGATTGGAAATCCAAGCCCCCTTAATAAGTAAGGGACAAGGCATACCCGCTTCCCCATGGATGGGTTGGGAAAGCTCTCCGCTTGCTCCCTGCCGTTGTAAGTGGAAAGTCCGGCTCGAACGGGGACCATATACGCTGGAGGGAGAAACCCCTGGGTCTGTAACTCTACTAATTGGCTGTGGGGGACGGAACACTTCTTCCAATTGCTTGGCTTAGGGCTACGGGAGCAAGAGGAGGAGCTGCGATGGCCGGCCATGATGGGATGGACTTCTCCGGGCACGCTCCGATGGATACTCGCTGTGGGAGGATGGTGTGATCTGGATCTGAGGATCCCCGTCTCTTTAAATAGATGATTTACTCACATGGTTAGGGTGGCAAGTGTAAAAATGCCCCGACTTCTCGCATTCGCTCAACATGTGGAGGATAGCCATTATTAGGCATAAAAGCCAAGGAGTGCAACATTCATGGGAAGCCGAACACTACTCGACAGGTATTCGGAATTTGGAGAAGAACCCGCCTTGCAATGCCGAAGACAATCTGCGCGCTGGACTCATCGTCATTGAATCCTGGTTCAGGGGCTACTAAGGGAGTCCTGGATTAGGGGGTCCTCGGACAGCCGGACTATATCCTTTGGCCGAACTGTTGGATTATGAAGATACAAGATTGAAGACTTCGTCCCGTGTCCGGGTGGGACTCGTCTTTGCGTGGAAGGCAAGCTTGGCAATTCGGATATGTAGATCTCCTCCCTTGTAACCGACTCTGTGTAACCCTAGCCCCCTCCGGTGTCTATATGAACCGGAGGGTTTAGTCCATAGGACAGCAACAACCATAATCATAGGCTAGCTTCTAGGGTTTAGCCTCTACGATCTCGTGGTAGATCAACTCTTGTAATACTCATATCATCAAGATCAATCAAGCAGGAAGTAGGGTATTACCTCCATCGAGAGGGCCCGAACCTGGGTAAACATTGTGTCCCCTGCCTCCTGTTACCATCCGCCTTAGACGCACAGTTCGGGACCCCCTACCCGAGATCCGTCGGTTTTGACACCGACACTAGCAACTCATCATCTAATAACTACTCCACAATGCATTCCCTTAGGCCAAATATGGTGAAGTGTCATGTAGTCGACGTTCACATGACACCACTAAGGGAATCATAACATACATATCATCAAAATATTGAACACATATCAAGTTCACATGATTACTTGCAACAAGATTTCTCCCATGACCTCGAGAACAAAATTAACTACTCAGAAATGATAATCATGCTCAAGATCAAAGGGGTATTAAATAGCATAATGGATCTTAACATATAATCTTCCACCAAATAAACCATATAGTAAGCAACTACAAGATGTAATCAACACTACTAGTCACCCACAAGTACCAATCTGAGGTTCCAGTACAAAGATTGAACACAAGAGATGAACTAGGGTTTGAGAGGAGATGGTGTTGTTGAAGATGTTGATGGAGATTGGCCTCCCAAAGATGAGAGGGTTGTTGGTGATGACGATGGCTTCATTTTCCTCCTCCGGGAGGAAAGTTCCCCCGGTGGAATCGCTCTGCCGGAGGGCAAAAGTGCTCCTGCCCAAGTTCTACCTCGAGACGGCGGCGCTCCGTCCCGAAATTTGTCTCCTTATTTTTTTTCTAGGTCAAAGTGACCTATATACCAGAAGATGGGCACCGGAGATGAGCTGGGCTAATCACATCCCACCAGGGCGCACCTGGGGGGCCTAGCGCACCCTGGTGTCTTGTGCTCACCAGGTGGCCCCTTTCCGGTAGTTATTTGCTCCAGTATTTTTTATATATTCCAAAATAATTCTCCATAAATTTTCAGGCCATTTGGAGTTGTGCAGAATAGGTAACTCTGACGTAGCCTTTTCAAGTCCAGAATTTCAGCTGCCGGCATTCTCCCTCTTTGTATAACCCTTGCATATTATGAGAGAAAAGGCATTAGAATTACTCCATGAAGCATTATTATGCATAAAAACATTATAAATAACAATAGGAAATCATGATGCAAAATGGACGTATCAGAGGCTTCTCTCTTGAAAGAAAACATACGATGGGTGAACAAATTACTATTGAGCAATTGATAGAAATGCGCATAGTTATGATGATATCCAAGGCAATAATCATGAATATAGGCATCACGTCCACGACAAGTAGACTGACTCATGCATGTATCTACTACTATTACTCAACACATCGACCGATATCTAGCATGTATCTAGTGTATTAAGTTAACAAGAACGGAGTAACGCCTTAAGCAAGATGACATGATGTACAGGTATAGATCCAATCAATATGGTAAAAACCCCATCTTTTTATTCTTAATGGCAACAATAAAAATACGTGCCTCGCTACCCCTACTAAAAGTGGGCGAGGACACCACAAGATTGAACCCATCACAAAACACCTCTCCCGTTGCAAGAAAAATCAATCTAGTTGGCCAAAACAAATCAATAAATCGGAGAGAAATGCAAAGCTATCTTAATCATGCATAAGAGAGTTCAGAGAAAACTCAAATAATATTCATAGATAATCTGATCATAAACCCACAATTCGTCGGATCTCAACAAACACACCGCAAAAAGAAGATTACATCGAATAGATCTCCAAGAACATCGAGGACAACATTGTATTGAAGATCAAAGAGAGAGAGAATAAGCCATCTAGCTACTAGCTATGGACCCGTAGTTTTGTGGTAAACTACTCACGCATCATCGGAAGGGCGGCAAGGTTGATGTAGAGGCCCTCCGTGATCGAATCCTCCTCCGGCAGAGTACCGGAAAAGGCCCCAAGATGGTATCTCATGAGAACAGAAGCTTGCGGCGGCGGAAAAGTATTTTTGGTGTGCCCTCTGGTGCAGGGGGAATATTTTGGTATTTATGGAGCAAAGATTAGGGTTGGAAGAGCTACGAGGGGCCCACAAGCCTGCCCCCCCAGGGGCGCCCCTAGGGCTTTTGGCCTCCTCGTGGGCCTTCTGGCCTCCTCCCAAAGCTTCCTAGGTGTCTTCTGGTCTAAGTAAAATCATTGTAAAGTTTTATTCCGTCTGGACTCCGTTTGGTATTGATTTTTTGTAAAAGATAAAAAACAAGGAAAAACAGCAACTGGCACTTGGCACTGGGTTAATAGGTTAGTCCCAAAAAATGATATAAAATAGCACCAAAATGCATATAAAGCATCCAAGATGGATAATATAGTATCATGGAACAATAAAAATATATAGATACGTTGGAGACGTATCAACCAGCACCCCCCATATACAGGCCAAATATGGGGCAGATAAGGGGGCACCCGGGCATACTTGCCACGTCGGACCCGACAGCCTGACCCAACCCCAAATTGCATCAAATCCACCAAAGCCTTCCTCCTCCCGTCACCTTCCAACCATTCACGCGCCCGGACCCTCACCGTCCTCCACCCTTGCTCCCAATCCTCACCTTCGGTCCAATCCACCATCGGATATCTCGTCCATCCCGACCCACACCGCCACGACGAAGACGCAGCACACCTCGTCTGTCAATGGTGTCGATTCATCGATTGCGACTTGCAAGGTGGAGAAAGTCTCCCACAAGTTGCGACGACGTCGGCGATGAGAGAGGGAGGCGGTGGCGGCGTCACGGGGAGGTTTGGACATGGTCAAGCAATTGTCTCCTCCTCCGCGCCCGGATCCCTGCACCCCTTCCTTCTGAGAGCCTACGCGGATTATGTCGTCCGACCGCATTGGGATAGAGGATGATCCAACCGCCGGCTGGGCCATTCTGGAGAGCTTTGCAACCACGCGAATGCCGGCGGTCGATGTGTGTAACTCTCCACAGCTTGTTCGGGCGCGGATGAGCACGGGCTCTGGCAGTGCCCAGGCTGCCCTTGACATGTTTGACGAAATGACCGAACAAGAGTCGGTGCATTTTCTTTGCTCTTGTCCAATCAGATTTTAGCATAGACCACTAGTTCATTTCGCTCACGATGAATGCTTGTAAACTATAATCATGTAGGTGGCGTTCTTGTCGAACATGATCAATGACAATGAAGATCCGACCGAAATGGAGTATGAATTGGAGGCCACCACGCATTTGAAGTTGGGACAACATCCGATCCCAATCCGAGCAAGAAGAAGAAGAAGACCAAGACGCCGAAGGCAAGAGGTCTGAAATTCTCAAGATTTGAGGACATCTTTTTGGTCAAAGCTTGGTTGGCCACAACGATGGATCCAATATGCGGCACCGAGCAAAAGGGAAACACCTATTGGACGAAGATTTGGAAGGAGTATCATGATCAAAAGGAGTGTGTGGAGCCGCATCCTATCGTGACCACTCGCAATGTGGCATCTCTCTAACATCATTGGGGGATCATTCAAATGGAAGTGAACAAGTACGTTGGCTACTATTCACAAGTGACCAAATGCCCTCAAAGTGGGATGGGAGTCGCAACTCACGTAAGCTCGATTGCCTCATCTTTTCGTCTATTGCATATGGTTCTTGTGTTTGCATTCTCGTGCTCATACATATACTGTTTGCTAGACGGTGGTGGCGGCCACTTTGTATCACAAGGTGGAGAAGAAGCCATTTGCTTTTAGCCATTGTTGGGTCATATTGAATGGCAAGCCAAAGTGGAACCAACTTGTGGCCGACCTCAAGTCCGCCAAGAAGAGGAATGATGGCTCAAGCTCCAACCAATCAATTGGGTTGGATGATGAAGACGACGATGTTGTCATGATGAATGGAAAAGCCACCGTGCCAAAGGACAACCGCCAAGTCATGGGAAACAAGTGGGAGAAGGCACGTGGCGCCCGTGATGCCGTGGCTACCAAAATGTCGTCCACATGGACGGGCATTTTTTGGTGAGGGAAAACTAGAAGGAAGAGATGTATAAGCTCATGTTGGATGCGCAAAAGGAAAGGATGGAGTGGGACCGGAAGAAGGCAGAGAAGAAGCTGGAAATTGAGAGGGAGAAGATCGAGTTGGAGAAGCAACAAGCGGCGATCAAATGGGAACTCGAGAAGGCCAAGACATTTGGTGACATAGAGCTTGAGAAGGAGAGGTTGCAACTTGCACGGGACGTGGAAGATGCGAGGATCATGTTGGCAGACGAGACCCTCTTGGATGAGCATGCGAAGAAGTGGCTTGCGGACAAGAAGAAGGAGATAACGATCGTAGGGAGTACGAGGCGGCGAGGGTGGCTGTGGCCCGGATGCAAGCGGAGGAGGTGGCCCGAATGCAGGTGGAGCAAGCAGCCCGGCTGCAGGCGGAGGAGACTATCTGGATGCAGGCAGAGCAGGACGAGTAGGACGTATTCCGCCTGGAGCAAGACGCCTTCCGCTCAGAGCAGGCGCCCAGCCAGTGATCTGAGGCCATCCGTCACACTCGGACATTAATTTGATTTTGCCATGTCCGGTTTGTTGAACTATGATTTAATTTGCTTTCTTTCGAACTTTGGCATTCAGACAGTTTGTACCGTATGATCGACCTGCATGGATTGCATGGATTTGAGGATCGGAATTTATGGTATGTGAGTGTACGGCGCAACATTTGAGGGGTGTTCGGTCAGTGCCCGGACGCGTCTGCGGGCGTTTGAGGAGCTGGATTTGCCAAGTCCGGCTGTAGATGGATGTACTTTCTTTGATATGTACACCAAAAGAACGAATGTATACGGGCCACAGCCATACTTTCTTTTTCTTTTTATTTGCAAAATAATATACTTTCTTTGATATGTACACCAAAAGAACGAACGTATTCGGCGCCACGGCACCACACTGTCGGATCAGCAATGCAGCCGTGTGCGAGCCGTGGACGTGAAGGATGTCACGGTGATGTTATGTGAACAATGGCAGACCTAATGAGGGTACCGAAGTGCGATCTAAACTCTAATATATATACTAATGCTAATCATACAACAATTTAATGCTATTGTGGAGTATTTGCTAGGATTATGATGACATTTAGATCAGATTGTGCTATTTGGCACCCCAAGACAACGATTGGTCTGCCCTGCATGCTATCCTTATATAAGTCTAAATTTTTTTTCTCGAATACGCACGAGTGTGCGTACTATATATTAAAGGAAGAGGGGGACAAGAACCCCTCCACGTTGGCGGTTACATATTACAATGATACATGTGGACCAACTCTGCCGGCATAGCCGGAAACCACTCTAGCCTAACTTCTCCCCTCAGCCCACCTGACTAGCCCTCCGAGGAGAGGCTCTACATTCCCTTTTAAGATGCCAGCTTGCTTCCATGCACGTCCCTCGGTATCAATTCTGTTCGTGAGCACCCTCGAAGAGAGGGGGGCACCATCGAAGACAATCGCGTTTCGGTACTTCCAGATCTTTCATAACACAAGTAGTAAGATTGCACGCGTGTCCTTCGCCCCTTGGCCATGAGTAGATGTGACGGCGCATCAGTCTCACAGCCTCGAGTTCTGGCTCGGCGTCCACTATGGCCTATCAAGTGCTTTGCAAATAATAGACCAAACTTCTCTTGCGCCCAAAAGAAGATGACCGATGGTCTCCTCGTGTTGATTGCAGAAGGGGCATGCGTCTTGGTGATCTAATCCGTGCCTAGCAAGTCTGTCCGAGGTCCAACATCTATTATGCATCACAAGCCAAAGAAAGAACCTGCAAGATAGTGGGGCCTTGGACTTCCATGTAAATTCTGCTGTTGGCTCCACCTCCCGTCCTACGAATTTGGCCTCGTATGCTGATTTCGTGGAGTAGTCCCCGTTGGCCTCCCAGTTCCACCTGATGTGATCCGTCTCCTTCGGCATGAGCATTGTACTGGTCACCTGGCTCCATAGGAGCATGTACTCGTTTAACTGTTGGCCCGTGAGGTTGGGCCCAATGTCCAAGGCTCATTCACCCGTTGAGACTGCCTGGTAGACTGTCCGAGATGTCCGCGCGCTGGGTGCAACAATGGCGTATATTGACGGGGCCATGTCCTGGACCGTAAAGCCTGCAAGCCACCGGTCTTCCTAGAAGCGAGTGCTCATGCCATTTCCAATCACAGCTTTTGCCGCAGCCCTGAAGAGCTGCCTTGATTCCTTTGGGACTTTCATTTGAAACTCAGCCCACGAACGGGATTGATCAGTACGTTGGAACCATAGCCATCGGGCTTGAATGGCGATGTTCAGCCACCGGAGAATTGGAAGGACCAAGCCTCCCGCCCACTTTGGCGTGCACACGGCCTCCAAGGCCACCCTGCATTGTCCACCATTCGCGCTGTCACGCACACACCAAAGGAAGCCTCGACAGATTTTCACCATGGTCGTGAGTACTTTCTGAGGAATGTCAAGTGCCATCATAGCATGTATCGGGGTGGCACAAAGGACCGACTTGATCAGTAGTAAGCGGCCACTCTTTGGCATGGAGGATGCCCTCCAAGTTGGCAGCTTTCGCGCAAGGCAATCCACATGTCTCATGAGCTGAGCCGACGTTTGATTTCTTATCGTTAGCGGGAGGCCGAGGTATTTGCAAGGATACGAGCCCGTCGGACATCCCAGGATTTCCTCCACCCTTTCCATTTCAACTGAAGTGCAGCGAATTAGCAATGCCATGCTCTTAGAGAGGTTTACCACAAGACCCGATGCCTCACCGAAGCTATGGAGGATCCAGGCACTGGCCCGCAGATCAGCGTCATTTGGTTTGATAAAGAGCATCACGTCGTCAGCAAACATCGAGAGCTGTTGTTGCATCCCTGATCTTGCCAACGGTGACAGGATAGCACGGGATGCCGCCAGCTGAAACATTTTGTGTAGCGGCTCCATAGCTAAGATGAAAAGCATCGGCGAGAGAGGTGCTCCTTGCCTCATACCCCTGGCATTGTATATGGGCCAGCCGGGATGCCCGTTCACCATAATCCACATAGATGAGGTGGCCAAGAGTCCACAAACCCACTCCATCCACTTCGCGCCAAAGCCCATCATCCGTAGGACCTCAAGGAGGAAAGGCCATTGGACCGTGTCGAAGGCCTTCGTGATGTCAAGCTTGAGCATCACCGTGGGTTCCCGAAGGGCATGGAGCCGACGTGCCATGCATTGGACCAACATGAAGTTATCGTGGATCAACCATCCTATGATGAAAACGCTCTGGTGAATGCCCACAAGCATGGACAGCTCGGTAGCCAACCTGACGGCCATTGCCTTGTCAAATATCTTTATTGCCCCATGCATGAGGCTGACCGGTCGGAAGTCCCTAAGATCCACCGCTCCATCGATCTTGGCAAGGAGTGTAATATATAGTCTGCTGATATACCGCTCCGTTTGTCTGAAGCAAGCAAGTAATACTGTTCTTATCCAATGCTCACTAATGTTAATATATATGCATTCATTCTTGTATGGCAGCCGAAACCTAGTACTACAGGGGCTCAGGAAGAACTGGAAATGCATTACCAGAAGAAGAAAAACGAGTTGTTCGATGTGCTCGTGGAGTTGACAAGGACAGGCACGTACCCAAGTCTCTCCTGGAAAGGCTTCCAAGTTAATCGCCTGATGACTCAGCTCTCTGCGCATGTGGAGCCTAGGCCTCATGACTCTTACTGGTATATATAGTCAGTCTCAAACATTCGTTTTATCGTTTTTCTTTCCTATTTATCTTTTTAAGAGCTTATTATTGTCGTCACTTGCAGGCGCAGTTATCGGTTTGATGCCAGACTCAGTGACTTCACAATTTCATACTTATTTATATATTATTTATATATGGAATACTTTTGGGAACCCAAAAAGAAAGAAGATGGCGTGACAAGCAACAACAGTGAAGCCAAGATCCTCCCTGACGGCAACAAAGACCCAAATAATCACATGAACTAGTACCACTTATGTAATACTGTGACGTTCTATCCTAGTTAGATTGATTTCCATTGTTTTGCTAATGTACTGGCTCTCTCCATCTTGGGAAAGAGCCGGCGGAGGTTAGATGCTGATAGACTCTGAAACTCGATTTTCCAGTGTGGTTTTCTGTAGCTCAGGCTACATGGTACCTTTTATCTTTGCCATCCATTTATGCATCGCGATTCATGCAAACGCATTTGTCTTCTTTGTTTCTCTCAAACGACACAACATATGAACTTCAAATTTTGCAGAACAACAATACATTCTAACTACAATCTGGGAAAAAACTTTCAGATGTTTATGCATTTTAAATACTTAAAATAATACTTTTAGTCAAACAAAATATCATTTTGTATATTTATATCAGACCAAAAAATCTGAAAGTTTTTTCACACATTGACGTTCTAATGTTTGTTCGATCTGCAAAGTTTCAAGTTCATATGTTGTTTCATTTTAGAGAAACAAAAAAGAGAGATCTTCTTGCTGTAAGTTAATTGAAGAGTACTGATCTCAAAGCAAGGCTGAGGGTTGAGGATAAGAGGTTTCATGTAGCCTGAGCTACAAAGAAACTTTGCGATGAAGTTCTAATTTGTGGAAAGATGTAGATTGGTCGTATTGACAGTCCTGGAGACATATGGAATTCTCCACATGATTTGCATCGCTGAGGCAGGAAGGATGCAAAACATACCTTCCGCACATGAAACCCAACATAATGCATCCCTACTCTTTTGAAGCAAAAGAAAAAAAAGGAAAAAACTGGTCATAACCTAAGCTGTAAAGGGAAAATAACGCTAACTTTTTTTTAGATTAACTAGATTTCATTACTGTGCAAGATGCACTCAGGTGATACGTGAAACCAAACTTACATAATTCCTGGCTAACTCCCTCTTCTTATTGCCAATGTTTCCACTATTTGAGGGTCCGTGATGTACCTGAAGATGATCGTCGAGGCGCTAAGATACACTCCATCACGATCCCTGCAAATCACAGCCACATCTCCATATCTTCCCTGAGTTGATACCGCTGCATCCACATTAATTTTTGCACACCCCGCGCTAGGAGGCAGCCACCGTGAGGGCCTCGGTGCAGCCAGCACCAACGGTTTTGGAGCACTATTGTTGACAATCTGAAGCCCAGACAAAAAGCTCATGATGAAGCCATGGGTCGCATGGGGAGACTGAAATATGTCCTCGTGGATGGCCTTCCTCCTAGCTCCCCATATTGCACATGCGGTCACGACCAAACGAGCAAAGGTCAGCCTCTAGTATTTCATGTAGAGCAAAGAGCCACTCCTTCGGACTTCCTTCCATGTGATCAATGATCTTCTCGACTAACTCCTCAACCGCAAGGGCCCGGCCTCTCCTTGACATGGGACAAGTGAAGAGAGCGTGCATCCATGTACCCCGTGCACCACACAAACAACAAGTATCCTTGTCGGCAGTATTACGGTGGTTGAGTACTTCTCCGGTAGGCATCGATTGCCTTGCTAAGCGGCAGACAAACATATGAAGTTTCAAGGGCACCCGAATATGCCACATTGCACTCGGTTGTTTGCTCTCCTGAACACTGGAAGTGCCTTCGTTCTCCTGGAGCCAATCCTTCCTACTAAGCTTCGTTTGCATAATCATGCGGTAAGCTGAACTGACGGTAAAATTACCTCGATTCTCTTCATGCCATGCCCAGAAATCAGAAACTATCCGTGCACACAGGGGGTATCTTCAAGATCCCATTCACATCAAAAGAAGTAAACATAGACCGAACCAACACTTCGTTCCATTGTGCCCTTGTTGCATCAATAAGTTCAGCAACTTTCTCAACTGGGTTAGGAACTAGAGACGTGATGGGTCGCTTGAAATTGTCTCACGGAATCCAGTTGTGCAACCATATGTTAATAGTTTCACCATCAACAGAAATGGATAACGGTGACGGTAGTATCAAGTCTCATAAGACTACCCATAGTAGGTAGTAACTTAGACTAGTAACATGCATATATTACTAGTCTATGTTACTACCTTTATAGTGAGAAGTAATACATATGTGGTATTATGTAACACTTTATTTATTAGGTTGTAGACTCATCTTGTTTTTGTACGTGTAGTGTTATCTATAGTATGGATAAAACTAGCTATGCTATTTAAATCAATTGTCAAAACAAATTTACTAAGTTGGATCATATGTTACTGCTGAAGTTACTCCAATGTGTAGTCTAAGCCAACGAGTGGGCTGTTGGTTTTCTCGCGGCCTTCTGTACATTTGTACATTTGGACACATTCGTCGCGCTCGCTTCAGCAGCTCACACACACACACAAAGCCCACCCGGCGCCGAAGCAACACGCGCACCTGCCGCTTGCCATGTCGTCCGCCGCGCCGGCGCCGGAGGAGCAGCCGCCACGCCCTGTGCGTTTCGGCATCATGGGATGCGCCTCCATCGCGCGCAAGCTCGCGCGGGCCATGCTGCTCGCCGCGCCCGCCTGCGCCGTGACCGCCGTCGGCAGCCGCTCCGAGGCCAAGGCCCGCCTCTTCGCCGCCGACAACGGCCTCCCCGCGGAAGCGCGCCTGCACGGCTCCTACGAGGCGCTCCTCGACGACCCGGGCGTCGACGCCGTCTACCTCCCGCTCCCCACCAGCCTCCACGTCCAGTGGGCCACCGCCGCCGCCGCGCGGGGCAAGCACGTGCTCCTCGAGAAGCCCACCGCGCTCTGCGCCGCCGACCTCGACGCCATCCTCGCCGCCTGCGACGCCAGTGGCGTCCAGTTCATGGACTCCACCATGTGGATGCACCACCCCCGCACCGCCAAGATGCACGAGCTCCTCCCCGCCGACGTCGGCGACGTCAGAGTTGTGAGTTTTTCAAACTGATTTCTTGCGATAATAATTTTGCTCTCCAACTATCTAGAGAAATATACTACTATCCTTGTTGATGTGGTCCATTGCATTTGTGTTCTAGCCGGCCTAGATGGAGATACATTACCAATAATTTGTGGATCTTGTCAGGTTGCCTTAATATTCTATTGCATCTGCTTAAGCGCCAAAAGATTCTCTAGATAACTCTGAACTAGTTGCAGTTTGTCGTAGTATCCAGCCAACAAGGGCTAGTTAATTGCCTCTTGGTAACAAAAAAACTGAATTTGGTCTGTGAGATGATTTTGCCTTTTGAACAATGTGATTTTTTTGTCAGACATGGTGGTGGAAGATAAAATGATTTAGTTCCAAAATCTCTGTGCGAGGGGGTATCACTTACTGAGCAAAATTACATTGCAAAGTACTAATCTCGTTTGTTTGTAGCCACTTAATGTTCTTAAACTTCCCTGCAACAATTCTTACTAAAAATCATTTAAGTATGGGATCTGGTATGAGAACAAATGCTTATTGACAATGAGCAAGCACACTGACAACATAAATCATGATAAAAATTGGGAGGATGCTCATAACATCAGAAAGGAAAATGACAAACTGACAGTGCGCAAAAACCAAAGACATGAAATAAAAAAAGATGGAAACGTTATTAGGCAAGATAGGACAGCTACCTTCACATGATTACCTGATCTAGCTGCCAAATTGACCAGGATGAAAGTGCAGTGAATCATATTGTGTTTCTAGCACTTGATACCATATCATCTTACTTGAGGTGTAGGCTCTGTTCAATTTTCTCCTTCCCCCGAACTATGCGTAAGTTCTTTTCTCGTCGAATCCTATGTATTAGACAATTGATAAGGCTGTTATTAAGCAAAGCACGTCATCTAGCTTTCGATATATCAGTTGCCTAATTATTGAGCTCAGTGAAGATGAGTGACATTTTGTTGCTAGCAATTGGAACTAACCCGTCATTGTGTACCTCAAAACCAATTTGGCGGAGCCTTGATTAATAATTGAATATAGCATCTACCTGTCCTTGCTTAGTTTACTTGAAGGGACAATGATGTCTTGTTTCCTGTTTCTTGGACTTCTCTCTTGATTGAGCTGTAGATTTTTGTTCATTCTGAGTTGTCCTCTACAACTCCTTGAAAGTCATTATCATGACCATCAATTTAAGATTAGCCAGTACAAATATTACGGTGACCAGGTTCCGCGATGACTGTTTCCATTCAGTAGCAGTGTGATGTTACCTTTGTTGATGTAACTTGATAACTCTGGGCAGAACATATAGCAACAGCACCGATGTGGTTCCTGGTTTATGGCAGGGAGAAGTTTTGGTAAGGCCACAGGACCCTATAGCACATAATGGATTCCAAAATGCTTATGAAATGATCTATTTCCCATTCTGTGCGCCTCAAGTGTTTCGCCACTGCAGTGTGATGTTTCCTTCCTTGATAGAACTTCACAGCTGTTTTCATTCAGTTAAACGTGGACACTTCTACGGTTGTCACAGTTAGTGAAAATAAATCAAATGTTTTTTTGTTCTGTTGCTGCAGGTGAACAGTCTGTTCAGCTTCCGAGCAAACGAAGATTTCCTCCAGAATGACATCAGGGTAAAGCCAGACCTCGACGCCCTGGGCGCGCTCGGCGACGCCGGGTGGTACTGCATCCGCGCGATCCTGTGGGCCGTCGACTACGAGCTTCCAAAGCACGTGATCGCGCTCTCTGAGCCTGTCAAGAACCAAGCCGGCGTGCTCATCGCCTGTGGCGCGACGCTCTACTGGGCCGACGGCAAGATGGCCACCTTCCACTGCTCGTTCCTCACCAACCTCACCATGGACCTGACCGTCGTCGGCACGGACGGTACTCTCCACGTCACCGACTTCATCATCCCGTATGAAGAGAAGTCCGGCCCGTTCAGCGTGGCCTCCAAGTCGAACTTCGCCGAGCTCAGCAACGGATGGGTTCCGCAGCCGAGCAAGCACGTTGTCATGACAGACCTGCCACAGGAGGCCCTGATGGTCCAGGAGTTCTGCAGGCTGGTGCAGGGCATCAGAGACGCCGGCGCCAAGCCTGAGAACAAGTGGCCGGCCATCACCCGGAAGACGCAGGTTGTGCTGGATGCAGTGAAGACTTCCATTGACAACGGATTTGGGTCTGTCGATGTTGTGAGCTAAAATACAACACGTAGCTGGTCGTATGTCTTCCAAGCCATGGCGCATAGCTGGCCATTCCTGTGATCTTCCAGGCCATGGAGTGTAGGTTGTATGTTTGCTCAAATCGTACTTGTACGCAGCGCAAAACTGCTTATATTGGAATAATAACTCGAATGATTCTTGTCATATTATGAACACACAGTTGAATGGCATATTATTATGGATTTATTGTGTGATATACTGGCAATATGGATGTGACACCCACGATGATCGGTTATTACCCAATGGGGACGAAACCCATCGGGTTTTGCCTTCCCAAACTCATCCCCACGAGAAAATCGTAAACCCGTCCCCGTCCCCATCACCGTGCGCGGGGCTAGTTTTCCGCCCGTCCCCTAAACCCATCGGGTTTCGGGGAACCCACGGGAAACCCATAAGAAAATCAAAATATTTAAACAAACAGTGACAACAAAGAATAACATTTCAGCAGCAAAACAAGCACATTTCAGCAGCATAACTTGATCAAATTTCAACAAAAAAATATAATAGATGGTTCAACAGATATATAGAGTGTATTTCAGCATCATGATACCACATTTCAGCAACAAAGATGATCATATTTCAGCAACAAAGATGATCAGATTTCAGTTCCATGGCTACTAGAACTGAACCTCAAAGAAGATTGGCTCAATGTTTTACCATTGCTATGGACCTTCTTCATAGTACAAGCCGCCAAATGAATATGAAGATGCTTTGTCCCATTCTTTGATTCCCCTCCAAGTTTCTTCTTACAATGAAGACATTGTGCCTTCCATCTCCCATGGACCTTCACTTTCTTGAAATCAACCCAAACAATTGATGTGAGCTATCTCTTGGAACCAACTGCATGTCCTTCCTCAGCCCCATCCTCCTCTTCATGCTCAACCCAACTGCATTTCGCGGGTACTGCCGGGTTTCGGGTTCGGGGACTACCGAAACGGGTGTAAACCCACGAAACGTGTCGGTTTGTATAATATGCCCAACAACAGCCCCGCGGGGATGAAAAGATGCCCATCCTCGTCCCCTAATAGGGTAAAAATCCACGGGGACGCGGGTTTCGGGGCCCCGTTGCCATCTTGAGTCACGTACGCTGGGATGTGGGGAATTTCTGATTTGATGGTCTTGAGGAGGAAGAAAGTGTTCAGGGAGAGAGGGGGTTCAGCTTAGCTGTTTACACATCACACGCACACCCATTGCCCCTCCAGCCGGTGATATGCTCTTAGGCCCGTCTTCTTTGCCCGCTTGCGTTCCCTCCTCTCCTTGCCATTTGCTTCCTGCGCCTAGAAGGTCGTGGCAGGATGTAGTTCAATAGTTCATCTTGAACTCAGGATTTGTGGATTTTAGGTTTCTCTCTAATGTTGCTTGAGGAAAGGCTTTGCGATGTGATGGATGCAGTTCACAGGCGCAATCATCTAGTGGATTTGGACACATAAACCGAACTACCAAAATGTCTTACATTAGTGTACAAAGGTAGTATACCCAAAGATGATCGGGATTAATTCAGTCGCTTAACGATATGCGTTTCACCCTAGCCAGACACATGGCGGCTAGGGTTTATATCCAGATACAAGGAAATGAGCTCTATCTGCTCCGATCCATTGCTTGTATATAGCCTAAAAGTTGGTAAAAGTAAGGAAATGAACTGAAAAGTAAAGTATAGAGCTACAACGTTCATTGTCGGAATTTAAACAGGGCGGGTGAATCTCAGGAGCACCATAAATCGGTAAGCAGCCATTGGATGGGAATCGGATGGCTGAGGTGAGCCGCAGATGGCGCGCTCGATGGAGGTGTTAAAATCTTCTCCAGATCCAGATTAAACAGAGCAAGTATTGATTTTGTCATACATGCTTCAGCGCCTAGCACTAGCAGCAGTGAAAGCTTCCATGGAAAATGGATTGAAATCGGATTTATTGTGTAATACTTGGCGTGAAGAGGGTCCAACTCCTAGCTAGGAGAAAGGAGAGGGGAGCAACACCTACATGAAGAGAGATTACAAGAGGGACACGGTGATTGGGAGAGGTTTCGCGAGGTCGGCGGTGTGGGAGAGGGAGGTCCAAGGGGGCGCCTCATTGCCACGGCAGCTCGGTTGATCAATCTTGAAATGGTCAAACATGGACAGGTCATGAGAACATCACAGAGTTATACACGGTCACCTCAACTCAAAGCCATTTTTTCCCACTTGGTGACCATTACGCCTCAGCTCCCTGTCTCAGATCAGGTTCTTCCTGATTTAAGTTGGTATACTTAACCACATAATTTAGTTTGAAGGAGTATACATTTTTATCGTAATATAATTACTTAACCACGTCATTTAGTTGGTATACTTAACCAGTATTTTGTTATCAGTTGTAATATATATCTCTGATTCAGTAATGTCTCAAGTTATATCTGGTCACTTTATTTATACCAAACATTTATATTTATTTATTTTATTTTCATCATACAACAATTTTAAGGAGTATACATTTTATTATTTACTTAGTATAGTTAATCACATAATTTTATTAGTATATTAATCAGTGTTGTTTGATGTATCTACATAACTTTGTATACTTCAAGTTCAATGGTGTCGCTGAAATTATCTTCGAAACATTTTTGTGACAATTACACAAATTATATCATGCACACATACATTTTTTGTATGTGATTATGTTCATGTATATTTTAGTTCCATTAAATATCATAATAGAGGTTTCTAAACAATAATGTCCAATGTCCAACTAATATCTTAATAGTGAATTCTGGTGTATTATTAGATTTGTATATTCATAGAATATTGTAGTATAAATTGTACTAAGAGTAAAGTAATGTATTGCACAACTCAACAATTTGGTGTTGGGATTTGGCAAGTAAACTACACTGAAAAGACGTATGAAGTAAACCTGCTTAACAAGAGTTATGTGGTGTTCCTTGTGAATATGCTTGTGTGGCTATATTTAGGGCCAAGGAATGGCATGAGATTATGTTGATGATTTCTTCAAGTTCGAAACTTACTGGAAAGCATATGAACACATGATATACCCTTTTCCACATGAACCTAAGTGGGTTAAGCCATCCAGACCAGATATCGAACCACCAGGGTACATTGTTCAGCCATAAATGTCAAAGTAAATTGGAACAAAAGGGCCTAAGGAGAGTGGTACTATGTATGTAAGAGCAAAGAAATAACATTACGGTGTGAAAATTGCAAGGAACTTGGCCACGATGTCAAGGGATCCAACAAGCCACTCAAAGCATATCTTTGCTCTTATGGTTAGAAAACATGTGATAAGCGCTCTCTTTTCCTTTAGAAGCAATTACATTACTAACTTGTTGTAGTTATTTTACCACTAAAAACCTATTTTACTCTACAATGCAAGCCTTTGGCAACAAGGACATATGGGAGCAACGTGTTGGGGAACGTAATACAAAATAAAATTTACTGTACATACGGACATGCATGGGAACACTATGAAGAAGCATGGATAGATCAACCTCACCAACACAATTCAGCGAAGATGGTGTTTATGTTGATGAAGATTTACAGATTCCTGCATCTACGTATTACCTCCCAGGCGCGAGAATTTTCCTGACTGAGAGTCAAAAGCACGACCGCTCTATGGTATCCACCCGTCCCGTATCAATGATTTGGCTGCACTTTAAAGAGACACCAAAGAAGTAGAGGAACAACAGCCTAGCAATGTATCGATCGAACCAAGAGAGAGAGAGAGAGAGAGAGAGAGAGAGAGCTTGCGCAGGGGGCGTCTCTTTTGGACGTGTGTGTTTGGAGGGGGCGCACCTACCATCTATTATATGGTTGGGGAGCGCGGCTTGGAGAGGGGTTGCCCCCTCCTAGGGTTGGCATACCAAGGGGAGGAGGGTCCTCCCAGGATCGCCTCTCATATGAAGCATCTTCTTGGCTTGGCCCCCAAAGCTTGGGGGTGCATTACCACTTATGGGCCCTATAGCCCATGTGGTTGCTTCCCCTTAGGCTAGCTAAGGGTGCATCCCACTTTGGAACATTATGGAAACTTCACTAGTCTCCCAAATATCTTTTAGGACCTTACGAGACACTCCCGGATTCACCTGGACATTTCTCGAAACCCCTCGGAACATTTCCGAAAGGGGTAATTAGTTTTGTGTTCACGGTTGGATCCCACCCGTTTGTTTTTGCCCAAGCGTGTTTGCTTCTCTTATGCTTTTGCCCTTTGGCCGTTTGAACGTCACTTTTAAAACTTCATAACAAATTCATATAACTCGGAAAAATAAGATATCAAAATGATCAAAAAGAGATCACCTATATGTGCATCTCATTTGCATTCATGACAATAGTCTTGTTTAAGCCACATGAGGTTACTAATATTATTAATGTTATTAAACCTAAAAAGTTATGAACAACACTTGTGTCATGAATGTGTTTAACCTGGCTAATGGCACTAAACGGGTGCCACACCATCTTAAAAATCCCTTTCCTTGTGTGCTCGAGTCATCAAGGCAACCTTGGACGTGCTAAATGATGAAGCCAGGCTTGAGCACGGTACCATATGCAATAGAAATTAAAGTCCTTAAACTGGGTTTAATCACGAGGGTGGGAATGGCGTGGACATTGATATTTGTGAGTTAATTGCATAAAGGTACCACAACTGTGGCTAGTTACCGAATTAGTACTGGCTTTGAATTTTTATGCAAATCAGTACCGGTTTCGATCCAACCATCATGTTCTACAGCTCGATTATAAGCTTCACTTAGTTTGAGCTCGCTCGAATTTTCATACGAGTTGAGCTGAGCCAACTTCAACTCGCTCGAGCTCGACTCGTTTGCAGCCCTAACTGTGGCTAGTTAACGAATTAGTACTGGTTTTGAATTTTTATGCAAATGAGTACCGGTTTTGGTCCAACCATCACATATTGGACTGATCCTCATTTGATCACATTTTGACAGATAAACCTGACAGATGGGCCCCATTGGCCAGGGATGATGTGGCAAAAAAACGCGTAGACATATAGTTGACTCATCGCTCTCACACTTCCTTTTATTTTCTTCCAACTGAGGCATGCCAGCGCTGCCGCCGCCCAACCTTGCCGGCCAATCAGTGCCGCTGCTGCCCCTGTTTTTCGTGCCTACCAACGTCGCCCAGCCGACCAGTGTCGCCGCTAGCCCCATTTCCCGTCGACCAGCGCAACCCAACGTTGATTCGGAGCACCAAGTAGCAGCGATGGAGCAGACCGTTGATGACGGGTTAGAGTGGGCCAGCGCGGGGACATAGCCGAGACGTGCGTGCTGGCGGAGACGCGGGCCGTCGTGCCGCCGCCGCCACAAACGGCTTGTGCGGACGCCAACAAATAGTCGTTGGTCGGTTCCTCATCTACCACGATGGTCGCCTTGGTGTTCGCCTCCTCAAGCTCTGCAAGGCCTCGGGAATTTTGGCGAGCACCCTGCATGCGCCAACCAACGAAGATGCAAAGCGCGAGAGCCTTTGCAGCTCCATCGAGTCGTACCGCGTGCACCGATGCTAAGCCATGCCGCCTGTTAGATAATAACGAGATAAAAGAGACACGAGAGCATATAAATTTTTACGTGAAAACCCTTGCGGGAGAAAACCACGGACGCACGAAGGCGCAATCACTATGAGGAGGAGTATTATAAGCACGAGACGACAGGCCGTCTGAGGTGCAACTACATGGGGTATATATGAGGGGCAACACATAGGAGTCCTTGTAGGACAAGTAAACGAGTTGTACTCATACGCGTCGGTACCAACGAAAAAGGCCCACACCGTATGTACTACGTCTAGTCCAATACGGTACTAGAATTTGGATCACAATTTAACAATCTCCACCTTGAGCCAAATTCCCTCCATTAGTCGAAGAAAGTGAATAACTCCATCCAAATCAGCTTAAACACCTTGTGCGTCAAAGTCCATAGGACTAGTGAGAAATACCATCTAAGCCTGAGCAAAGCTCAAACTTATTGGTCGGAACTGGCTTTGTCATCATATCAGCTGGATTATCATGAGTACTTATTTTGCATACCTTCAAATCGTCTTCAGCAACACCGTCTCGAATATAATGAAAACTGACATCAATGTGCTTTGTCCTCTCATGATACATTGGATTCTTTATAAGATATATAGCACTTTGGCTGTCACTAAATACGGCAGGGCAAGATGAATCTCCACAAAGCTCAGAATACAAACCTCTCAACCAGATAGCTTGTTTGCATGCCTCAGAAATAGCCATATACTCGGCATCAGTAGTGGAACAAGCCACAATAGACTGCAAAGTTGCTCTCCAACTCACAGCACAACCACCAATGGTGAAAACATAACCTGTGAGTGATCTTCTCTTATCCAAATCACCAGCAAAATCAGAATCAACAAAACCAACAAGTCCATCTCTAGTTTTCTCAAACTGTAAATAAGCATTAGAAGTACCACATAGGTATCTGAAAATCCACTGAACTGTTTTCCAATGCTCTTTTCCAGGATTAGCCATGTATCTACTGACAACACTCAATGCATAAGATAAATCCGGACGAGAACAAACCATGGCATACATAAGTGAACCAACTGCACTCGAATAGGGAACTCTAGACATGTACTCAATATCTGCATCTGACTTAGGACATAAAGCTGATGATAATTTGAAGTGTGCAGCTAACAGAGTACTTACTGGCTTGGCATTATGCATATTAAAACAACGAAGAACTTTATCAATATATCCCTTCTGACTTAGATACACTTTTCCAGACGGTCTATCTCTGGATATTTCCATGCCAAGTATTTTCTTTGCTGCACCCAAATCTTTCATCTCAAATTCATTACTCAATTGCTTCTTTAGTTCATCAATATCTGACATACTCTTTGCAGCAATTAGCATATCATCAACATAAAGGAGCAAATAAATAGTTGAACCTTTGACAGTTTTCAAATAAACACAACTATCATAATTAGACCTTTTGAAATCTTGAGAGAGCATAAAGGTGTCAAATCTCTTGTACCACTGTCTTGGGGATTGCTTCAATCCATCAAGAGATTTCTTTAACTTACAGACAAGCTTTTCTTTTCCAGGAATAACAAAACCTTCAGGTTGTTTCATATAAATATCATCTTTTAATTCTCCATGTAAAAATGCAGTTTTAACATCCAATTGTTCAAGCTCAAGATCATGCATGGCAACAATACTAAGTAAAGTGCGAATAGAGCTATGCTTCACAACAGGAGAAAAGACTTCGTTATAGTCAATACCTGGAATCTGACTGTAACCTTTAGCAACTAACCTTGCTTTATATCTTGTCTCATCATTTGGAGAAACACCTTCTTTCTTTTTGAAAATCCACTTGCAACGAATAGGTTTTTCTCTCTAGGTAATTTTACTAAACCCAAGTGCCATTCTTTTCAAGTGATTCCATCTCATCATGCATAGCGGTCATCCACTTATTACTATCACCAGAAATAATAGCCTTGGAATATGAAGAAGGTTCAGCATTACCTTCAGTTTCTTCTGCAACAGATAAAGCAAAAGAAACAATATTGCACTCTTCAATTAACCTGTCCGGTTTATTAATACCCCGCCTGACTCTGTCACGTGCGAGATTCCAACTGGGTGGAACAATAGGCTGATTTGGAGTGTGAGTGACATTATCATCATCAACGACGGGTTCATCATGTGCATCAACAATTTCATTACCAGATGTATCACCTGAATCAATAACATGCTCCACCTGAACAGTAGGCTGCTGAATAGGAGGCTGTTGTTCACTCTCAATAGGAACATTAGTAGATGAAACATCATGTAACATAGCAGATTCATTAAAGATGACATTTCTGCTAATAACAACCTTCTGGGTTTCAGGATTCCATAATTTAAAACCTTTAACACCAGACTTATAACCAAGAAAGATGCACTTAACAGCCTAGGCTCCAATTTTTCATTATCAACATGAGCATAAGCAGTGCAACCAAAAACTCTCAACTGTGAATAATCAGCAGGTGAACCAGACCATATCTCAATTGGAGTTTTCTTATTAAGAGCAATAGATGGTGAACGATTAATGAGATAACAAGCAGTGGAAGCGGCCTCAGCCCAAAAACGCCTATGCAAACCTGCATTGGACAACATGCAACGGGCTCTGGAAATAATGGTCCTGTTCATGCGCTCAGCAACACCGTTTTGTTGAGGAGTATAAGGAACAGTGTAGTGTCTGACAATGCCTTCAGACTTGCAATAATTCTTAAATTGCTTAGAACAGAATTCCATACCATTATCAGTGCGAAGTATTTTTACCTTCTTTTCAGTTTGTCTCTCAATCATAATCTTCCACTCCCTAAAAACTAAGAATGCTTCATATTTATGCTTCAAGAAATAAGGCCAAACTTTTCTCTAATAATCATCAATAATAGTCAACATGTAACTAGCACCACCTAGTGACTTTCTGCGAGATGGTCCCCATAAATCAGAATGCACATAATCAAGAATACCTTCAGTTGTATGGGTCGAAGTATTGAACTTCACCCTCTTGTGTTTGCCGAAGATACAATGCTTACAAAATTTCAGTTTACCAGGTTCATATCCATCAAGAAGACCTCCCTTTTTTAACTCTGCTAAGCCAAGTTCACTCATATGTCCAAGGCGCATATGCCAAAGGTTAGCAGCATCACAATCAGAATTCTTTGAAACAACCGGAGTAGCGTTACCTGAAACGGTAGAACCTCGAAGGTAATAAAGACCATTGGTCGAACTTAAGTCACCTTTCATCACAACAAGGGAGCCTTTGGTGACCTTCAAAACACTATCTCCACCTGAATACTTGTACCCCTTTGCATCAAGGGCACTCATAGAAATAAGATTTCTCTTCATCTTCGGAATATACCGAACATCTGTCAAAGTTCTGATTATGCCATCAAACATCTTGATTCGAATAGAACCTATGCCTTCAATCTTGCATGGTGAATTATCAAAACCCAAAACGGAACCAGCAGAAGTTGTGGAATCAAAAGTATTAAATCAATCTCTATGTGGACACATATGAAAAGTGCATGCGGTGTCAAGTACCCACTCATCATTGGTCTCAGCACATCCAGCAATAACGACAAGAGCATCATCGAAACTATCATCATGAGCAACGTTAGCAGAATTTTCACCTTGTTTGACCTTTCCTCTTTCCTTGTTCTGCAACTTGAAACACTCAGAGATGTCATGACCGTCTCTCTTGCAATACCTGCAATACTTCTTGTCTCTGGATTGCGACCGGCCCCTGTAGCCGTTCTTATTTTTGCCTCTGTTTCCATTATGTGAGTTCTTCTCCTGTGTCCTGCCACGAACAGATAATCCCTCGGCTTGGGATGAACTTGAACCGTCTTGAGGCACCATTAATTTCATCTTCTCCTTAGAGTTCAAAGCTTCATAAACTTCATTAAGTGTGAGAGTATCACGACTATATAATATGGTGTCTCGAAAATTGGTATAAGAACTTGGCAGTGAACAAAGTAACATTAGAGCAGTACCTTCCTCTTCATACTTAACCTCCATTGCAGCTAGATTAGATATAATCTCCTTAAATTCTGAAATATGATTCAAAACATTACCTCCCTCGGGTAACCTGTGCAGGAATAATTTTTGCTTCAGATGCATCTTGCTGGTGAGATATTTAGTCATGCAAATCCCTTCCAGCTTTAACCATAGAGCGGCGGCAGTTTTTTCGCTCAAAACCTCCTGCAAAATATTATTATGCAAATGGAGTTGAATTTGTGACAAAGCCTTACAATCAATTATTTTCTCCTCAGCAATCCAGTCCTCAATTCGGTTCTTCCCAAAACTATCCAGTGCTACATCATAGTCGGCCTGTCCCAACAACGCACGCATCTTGACTTGCCATAGGGTAAACCTTGTGTCGCGGTCCAGCAACGGAAAATCATACTTCATGGATGCCATGAGTTGATAAACTGTGCACAAAGTAGTACAAGTCGGAAGTAAAAAATTCTAGATAGAATTAATTTGCGGGACAAAGAACCAGAAGAATAGCACCTGGTAGCTTTCTGGCGTAGATGTAGCGACTGGAGTTGGAAACACAGGAGCCCGAACTAGCAGGCTCTTGTCTTCACGTGAAGAGAACCCAACTCATACTCTGTAGATGAAAATTGGCTTCGATCGTGGGAAGTACTAGGAGCACTAGCGATTAATTAAAAACGCGTGAGTAGTAGCAGCAGCAACGCGTAATCTCCTCGGAACTTGAAGCCGTACGTGGAGAGGCAGCCGAACTCGGCAACTTGCTAATTTGTTTTGGAGCCTCGGGACTTGAAGCTTGCACCGATCAATCTCAACTTGATCTGGACACGGGCGATTGCTTCGATCTTCAAGTGGAGTTAGTGGCGGCTGATAGTTGTTTACCTCGGGACTTGAAGCGACCAGCACCTGCAACTCGGTGGAACGGCCAGGGACGGCTCGATTGATGTAGTAGCAGCGGCAGCTCATGCACCAGCGACGCTGCGTGTGCCCGACGGCAGCGGATTTTGATTGGCTCGGCTGAAATCTTGTCGAACTCGGCTTCCTGCTAGGGCGGTGTAGCAGAAATCGATCCGGACGGATCGCCTGGCCGGCGTGCGGCGGCGCACGCGGACAAAACCCTAATCTCTCGATCTCAAATCTCGTATCTGTAACCTCAGCTCTGATACCACTTGTTAGATAATAACGAGATAAAAGAGACACGAGAGCACACAGATTTTTATGTGGAAACCCTTGCGGGAGAAAACCACAGACGCACGAAGGCGCAATCACTATGAGGAGGAGTATTACAAGCACGAGACGACAGGCCGTCTGAGGTGCGACTACATGGGGTATATATGAGAGGCAACACATATGAGTCCTTGTAGGACAAGTAAACGAGTTGTACTCGTACGCGTCGGTACCAACGCAAAAGGCCCACACCATATGTACTACGTCTAGTCCAATACGATACTAGAATTTGGATCACAATTTAACACCGCCACATCTGCTCCAGGCTCCCACCGTGCACGAGCTCCGGCCATCCAACACACACACGCATGGAGCAACAGGCAGAAGCGGTGGTTGGGACAACGCAGGCGAGGCCACAGACGCGGGTCAACTGTGATGCATTGGTTGTGTTGGTACTACGGGTGCTGGCCGATGATGCCATGAATACGTTTGTGCGGCGCAGGTGGAGTTCAGGCGGTGAGGTACTGCCTGAACTCATGTGGAGTTCAGGCGCTGATGATGCCATGAGATCGTATCGGTGCTGTGGGTGTGTGCAAGGATACCATCTCATGTCTCATGTGTTTCTTGTAGACGTGTTTTTTTGCCACATCAGCCCCGACCAATGGGCCCTAATGATTAGGTTTCCTGTCAAAAACGTGATTAAATAGGGATCAGTGCAATGTGTGCTGGTTGGACCCAAAAGACGGTGTACGTACCTTTATGCAATTATAACTCCATGGCTCCATCAAAACAAATACTCCCATGTCCCAGCCATCAAAGCAGAGTAAACCAGTCGCACCAAAGCAATAGAACCGACAACACATAATAGCACCTCCCATGTCCCAGCAAGCCTCTCTTTGCAAAGATCATTCCTTTCGAGTTTGGACGGCAGATGGGGATGGTGATGCTGCTGGGGGTCGTTCCCTTGTTAATTGGTATGTGGTGTGCCGGCCAAAGGATTTGGGTGGCCTTGGCATCCTTGATTCCGAGCGTTTTGGGAGGGGCCTTCATCTCGGCTGGCCATGGTTACGGTGGACTGCCCCGGACCGGCCTTGGCATGGTTCTGAGCTTCCTTGTGATGCCATTGACATGGACCTTTTTCGTGTGGCAACCAAGATTGAGGTGGGCTATGGGATGAAGATAAGTTTCGGGTTTGATCATTAGTTGCATGGTTGCACCTCTAAGAGATCGCTCCTTCCCTGTTTGCTATTGCTCGGCGCAAATGTCTCACTGTTTTTCAAGCTCTTTGCAATAATCGTTGGATACGGACCTTTGGAATTTTCTCTTCGACTATTCAAATTTGTGAGTTTCTTGGCCTATGGATTTCTCTTCAAGTTGTGCATCTTGACCCGGCTACTCCGATGCCATCACTTGGACGGCTTCTATGTATGGTATCTACTTTGCGGCTTCAGCCTATAGGTTGCAATTTGAAGGTAAGTCGACTCCTTTGAGGCACACAAGATTTGGGAGGCCAAAGTTGAGCCAAAGTGCAAGTTGTTTGTTTGGCTCCTCCTTTACCGGAAGCGCTAACCACAGATTGTCTGGCTGTCCGTGGTTGGCCTCACGAGGAGGTTGGCAGTCTATGTAACACTGAATTTGAAACAAACGAGCATCTCTCTCGGGGATACCTTTTTGTCCGAGGCGTTTGGGGTACCATTGCTGGCTGGTCCACGATCTTGCCAAGCTCGGCCCCGGTTTTTTCCACACTCGAGGACTGGGTGGAACAGAAATGTTGAGGCTTTGGACTCGTCGAGGCGGAAGCATTTTGGCAAGGTGCTCATTTATGTGTTGTGGCATGTATGGAAGGAGAGGAATCCGAGGATTTTCCATAATGCTTCTCTGTAGGTGTTAGATGTTGCTTACCTCGTCAAGGAGGTGATGGAGTCATGTACCTAGGGTAGGGTCACAGACCTGATCTAAGTACCCTGCCCAAGGACACCCTTAGAAGAGATCACCTTCCAGTCGACCTACGAGGGACTCACTCGACTGACTTGAAGGACTCGACCACGAAGACTCACTCGACCACCAGAAGGTCAAGAGGCACTCTGCACTGCAACGGTCTGTAATTAAGTAGACTTTATGAAAGTAAAGACACTTTATGTGGGGCGTTACCAGTAACGCCCCGGACTTAATGTACCTTAAACCCTTCATTACGTGGGTTGGCTGGGGTCCTAGCGCACTCTATATAAGCCACCCCCCTCCACAGGCAGAAGGGTTCGGCACCCTGTAATTCATATACACATAATCCACTCGACCGCCTCCGGGCTCCGAGACGTAGGGCTTTTACTTCCTCCGAGAAGGGCCTGGACTCGTACATCTCTTGTGTTTACAACCTCTCCATAGCTAGGACCTTGCCTCTCCATACCTACCCCCCACTCTACTGTCAGACTTAGATCCACGACAGTTGGCGCCCACCGTGGGGCCGGTGTTTTAGCGATTTTGTGGAGAAGTTGTGATTCTTCTGAGTACTTTCATCATGGTAGCTGCTGGGGTTTTGGTCGAGGGTCGAGAGATTCATCTCGGTGCTCTCACCTTCGTCGCCGACGACTCCGCCTGGCTCCAGGAGGCTCCACTCGACGTCGATGCGCTCCCCGTTCGCGGTGCGACGCATTTTCGCGCATGTGTCCGCGGCGTTCTGCTGCGGCAACCGTCGACCCCATATCGGTCGACTCCCCTATCGACCACCCTCCCGGTCTCCCGCCAGCGCAAGCGCTCGGGTCAGTCGAGGCTTCAGCGGTGGGTGAGACACGCGGTGGCTCGCCAGACGGCCACCACCCAAGTTGCGGCAATCGAGCCCGACGAATCTCTCTACGGCCTGTTCGATCTGTCGACTGGCTCCGTAGAGACTGCATCCGAATGCGATAGCAGTGATCCAGCGGCGGAAATCTTGATGGTCGACGGGCCTCGCAGCCCCCCTAGTTTCGCCCGTGATGGTGGGGCAGGCAACGGAGGCGACCCCGCACGAGACCACGAAGAGTACCAGCCCGAGCCACTCGACTCTCTGCAAAGAGAGGAACTTCGCCGCAGGAACATGGATGCCCTGCATACTCCCATCGCAGGAGAAACCCCCGAGGCTCGCACCTTGGAGGAGGCACGTTTGGCCAATTTGGCCGAACGCGCTCGCCTGGAGAATCTTCAGCGAGCACTCGACGAGCGCGCGCGGCAACGAGTTCCCGACGCCAGTTGACGTCAACTCTTCCCGCCGACTCAGGTATATCGAACCCCAATCCAGAATTTAGCAGCTGCGACCCGTATAGCAGAGTCCATCCAGCCCTCTCAGTCGGAAGCTGGCAGAGGCTTGATGCAGATCAGGGAGCTGCTCCGGGCAGCAGGAGATCAGAATTCAGCCGTGTCGCAGTCGCGCAACAGAATTCACAGTCGATCCGTCACTGCGAATACGGTTCAGTCGGCTCACAGTCCCAGATCGCCTCCGCGGCGTGAGGGGCGCGAGAATCGGCGAGACCAATATGGAGACCGACACGACCGAGATGATAGGCGTCGAGTGCCCACTTCCCCTCCGAGGGGTGGGTCTTACGCTCCTCGGCAGCAAGATGACAGACGTCAGCTCAGTGTGGGGCGAAGAGTTCCAGTCGACCCTAGAGAACCAGGCTTCAACGCGCGATCCATTATCTTGCAAGGCTTGGTCGACCGGAACAGAGCCCATCGAGGTGGACTCGACAGAGATGCGCCCACGAGCAGTCGAGTGCACGTGTCTGGTCCGGAATGTTTCAGCAGAGCTATCAGAGCCGCAGTGATTCCTCCCAGTTTCAGGTTGGCAACAGGAGTCAGCAAGTTCACCAGTGAGTCTAAGCCTGAAACTTGGCTTGAGGACTACCGAGTGGCAGTTCAGATCCGTGGTGGGAATGACGAGGTGGCCATGAAGCATTTGCCCCTCATGTTGGAAGGTTCTGCCAGAGCGTGGTTGAATCAGTTACCTCCTAGCAGCATTTACACTTGGGAAGATCTGTCCCGAGTGTTCATCAGAACGTTTGAAGGAACTTGCGAGCGACCGGCTGGATTGACGGAGCTGCAAGTCTGCGTGCAGAAGACCAATGAGACTCTCAGGGAGTATATTCAGAGATGGATCACTTTGCACCATACTGTGGAGAATGTGTCTGATCATCAGGCAGTCTGCGCCTTCAAGGATGGTGTCAAGAACAGAGAATTGAGTTTGAAATTTGGTCGAACCGGAGACATGACCTTGAGTCGGATGATGGAAATTGCTACCAAGTACGCCAACGGCGAAGAAGAAGACCGACTCCAAAGCGGCAAGCACAAGCCGAGCCAGTCGGAGAAGGGAAACACCAGTCGGAAACAGAAGCGGAAGGCTGAACCGGCAGCTCCTGGAGAGGCTCTGGCCGTGACTCAAGGAAAGTTTAAAGGGAAACCAAAAGGATCCTGGAACCCTAAGAAGGTAAAGGATAAAGAAGGGAACAACATGATGGATATGCCGTGTCACATCCACACGAAGAAAGACGAAGAAGGGAATATCATTTACCCAAAGCATACCACTCGCCAATGTTGACTCCTGATCCAGCAGTTTCAAGGAAAACAGTCTAAGGACAAGGAAAAGGAGTCGGACAAGGCCGAAGACAAGGAGGACAGTGAGGAAGGATATCCGCATATCAACTCCACTCTGATGATCTTTGCAGATGTGGAAAGCAAGAGTCGATTGAAAGTCATTAACCGCGAGGTGAACATGGTTACCCCAGCAAAAGCAAATTATCTGAGATGGTCCCAAACACCCATCACATAAGACCAATCTGATCACCCGACTCATATTGCCACCCCTGGGAGGCAAGCTTTGGTGGTCGATCCAGTTGTCGAAGGCACTCGACTGACAAAAGTGCTGATGGACGGTGGTAGCGGGCTGAATTTGTTGTATGCAGACACACTGAAAGGAATGGGCATTCCGATGTCCCGACTGAGCACCAGTAACATGAGCTTTCATGGAGTTATACCAGGGAAGAAAGCCGAGTCACTCGGCCAAATAGCTCTGGACGTGGTGTTTGGTGATTCGAAACATTTTCGCAAAGAGAAGTTGACGTTTGAGGTCGTGGATTTTCAGAGTGCATATCATGCCATTTTGGGGAGACCAGCTTATGCACGGTTCATGGCTCGACCATGTTACGTGTACCTCAAATTGAAGATGCCCGGCCCCAAAGGAGTGATCACTGTCACCGGTGATCGGAAAAAGGCAGAAGAATGCTTTCAGAAGGGCTCAAAGATTGTTGATTCCCAGGTGACAGCGGTCGAGTTTGAAGAATACAAGCAAAACGCAGATCCGAGTGATTTGCTACGGTCCAAGAAACCCGCCACAGAATCTGCATTTCAGTCGCCCGGTGAGACGAAGCCTGTTCACATTCACCCGACCGACCCCGATGCAGCCCCGACCCACATGTCCACAACACTCGACCCGAAATAGGAAGAAGCGCTCATCCAGTTCCTCCGTGAGAACTGGGACATTTTTGCATGGAAGCCCGCTGACATGCCAGGTGTTCCCAGGGGACTGGCTGAGCATCGCCTAAGAGTCGACTCATCAGCAAAACCAGTCAAAGAGCATCTTCGGCGGTCCGCCGTCCAGAAGAGAAAAGCCATTGGTGAGGAAGTGGCTCGACTGATGGCGGCAGGATTTATCCGAGAGATATACCACTCGGAATGGCTCGCTAATGTCGTCATGGTTCCTAAGAAGGACAAATCGCTCCGAATGTGCATTGATTTCAAGCACATCAACCGGGCCTGCCCGAAAGATCATTTTCCTCTCCCTCGCATAGATCAAATTGTTGACTCGACCGCGGGATGCGAGAGATTGTCTTTTCTAGACGCCTACTCCGGGTACCACCAGATCCGTTTGTACGGACCCGACGAGGTAAAAACAGCTTTCATCACTCCATTCGGGTGCTTCTGCTATATCACCATGCCATTCGGCCTCAAGAATGCCGGAGCCACATTTATGCGAATGATTCAGAAGTGTCTACTCACTCAAATCAGTCGGAATGTGGAAGCGTATATGGATGATATCGTCGTCAAGTCACGAAAAGGTTCCGACCTGCTCGCTGACCTCGCCGAAACATTTGCCAACCTCAGAAGGTATGATATCAAGCTCAATCCATCAAAGTGCACATTCGGAGTTCCTGGTGGCAAGTTACTCGGTTTTCTCGTTTCCGAGCGAGGGATCGACGCTAATCCAGAAAAGATCGGCACTATTCTCCGAATGAAACGCCTTGTGCGAGTGCACGATGTCCAGAAGCTTACTGGATGCTTGGCCGCATTAAGTCGATTCATCTCACGACTCGGTGAAAAGGCATTGCCTCTTTACTGACTGATGAAGAAGGCAGACAAGTTCGAGTGGACTCCAGAAGCTGATGCAGCGTTTGCCGAGCTAAAAGCTCTGCTCTCCACCCAGCCGGTGCTTGCTGCTCCAATCAGCAAAGAGCCTCTGTTGCTTTATATCGCAGCCACAGGACAAGTCGTCAGTACTGTGCTTACGGTCGAGCGGGAAGAAGAAGGAAAAGCTTTCAAAGTTCAGCGCCCAGTGTATTATTTGTCTGAAGTCCTGACTCCATCCAAGCAGAGATATCCTCATTATCAGAAGCTTGTGTATGGAATATACATGACCACAAAGAAGGTTGCTCATTATTTCTCTGATCATTCCATCACAGTCGTCAGCGACGCTCCACTATCAAAGATTTTGCACAACAGAGATGCAACTGGTCGAGTGGCGAAATGGGCGATTGAACTTCTTCCCCTTGATATCAAGTGTGAGGCAAAGAAAGCCATTAAGTCCCAGGCAATAGCAGATTTCCTCGCCGAGTGGATTGAACAGCAGCAGTCGACTGAAGTTCACTCGGAGCATTGGACCATGTTTTTTGATGGCTCTAAAATGTTGAATGGTTCCGGTGCTGGGGTTGTCCTGGTTTCCCCCAGAGGAGATAAGCTCAGATATGTGCTCCAGATTCACTTTGATTCCTCCAACAATGAGGCAGAGTATGAGGCCCTCTTATACGGATTGCGCATGGCCATTTCACTCGGCGTCCGTCGCCTGATGGTCTATGGAGATTCAGATTTAGTGGTCAACCAAGTGATGAAGGAGTGGGACGTGAGAAGCCCAGCCATGACTGGATACTGCAGTGCAGTGAGGAAGCTGGAAAAGAAGTTCGAGGGGTTGGAGCTCCATCATATACCCCGACTGAAAAATCAAGCAGCTGATGATCTAGCAAAGATAGGTTCCAAGAGAGGAGCCATTCCGAGTGGTGTGTTCTTGGAGCATATACACACTCCGTCAGTCAAAGAAGATCCTTTCACCGAAGAAGCTCCACAGCCCAAGAGTGCCACAGATCCGACTGAGGTTGAAGTCCCAGCAGTGGTCGACTTGGTCATGGAGGTCTTGGTGGTCATCCCCGACTGGACAGTTCCGTATATCGCGTATATCCTGAGAAAAGAGCTTCCGGAGGATGAGGAAGAGGCTCGGCAGATCGTCCGTCGATCTAAAGCCTTTACCGTAATCAAAGGACAGTTATATAGAGAAAGCGCGACTGGAGTTGGTCAGAAGTGCATAACACCAGCAGAAGGTCGAATCATCCTTAATGATATCCACTCGGGAACCTGTGGTCATCATGCGTCCTCTCGGACCATCGTGGCCAAAGCATACCGAGCCGGATTTTACTGGCCAAAAGCGAATGAGATGGCAAAGGAAATAGTGGATAAGTGCGAGGGATGTCAGTTCTACTCGAATATGTCGCACAAGCCTGCATCAGCTCTGAAGACCATTCCACTCGTCTGGCCTTTCGCAGTATGGGGGTTGGACATGGTCGGCCCTTTGAGAACAGGGCGAAGTGGCTTCACGCATGTATTGGTGGCAGTCGACAAGTTCACCAAGTGGATTGAGGCTAAACCAATCAAGAACCTTGACGCCGGTGCTGCTGTTAGCTTCATCAGGGAACTGATATTCAGATATGGAGTCCCGCACAGCATCATTACGGATAATGGGTCGAACTTTGACTCGGAAGAATTCAGGGATTTCTGCAACTCTCAAGGCACACGAGTCGACTACGCTTCGGTCGCCCATCCGCAGACGAATGGACAAGCAGAGCGAGCCAATGGCCTGATTCTCAAGGGATTGAAACCCCGACTAATGCGTGATCTCAAGCATGCAGCTGGAGCTTGGGTCGACGAACTTCCCTCGGTGCTTTGGGGACTGCGGACCACACCTAATCGGTCAACCGGAAGAACTCCATTCTTCTTGGTCTACGGAGCTGAAGCAGTCTTGTCGAGTGATCTTCTCCACAATGCTCCTCGAGTTGAGATCTACAATGAAGCAGAAGCTGAACAAGCGCGGCAGGACGCAGTCGACCTCTTAGAGGAAGAAAGGGAGATGGCTCTGATCCGATCGACCATCTACCAACAAGATTTGCGTCGTTTCCACGCCAGAAATGTGAGGGGTCGAGCCTTCCAGGAAGGAGATTTAGTTCTCCGAGTGGATCAGAAGAAACTTCACAAGCTTGCTCCTTCTTGGGAAGGACCCTTCATCGTCACCAAAGTTCTCCACAACGGGGCGTACCGTCTTTACAACGTCGAACATAATATCGACGAGCCCCGAGCTTGGAACGCGGAACTACTCCGCCCATTTTACACTTAAGTTTATCACTCGGATGAGTTGCAATAAAGTACTCCTGTAGTTCATGGATTTCAAAATAATAGTGTCATGGTTCCTCCATAATTTTTGTCACTTTTTATTTTGTCCAATAAAATTTTCCCCTCAGTGGGTGACTTAGCCGCGAATCCGTTTCGCCTAAGTTATCAAAATCCTACCGAGTGAAGAGCAAACCTCTCACTCGGGGGCTTAGCTGCAGCCCAGTGCTCGCCTAAGATATAAAAATCCTACCGAGTGGTAAGCCAGACTTCCACTCGGAGGCTTAGCTGCGAATCTGTTTCGCCTAAGATTAAATGAAATCCTACCGAGTGGTAAGCCAGACTTCCACTCGGAGGCTTAGTTGCAGCCCAGTGCTCGCCTAAGATATAAAAATCCTACCGAGTGAAGAGCAAACCTCTCACTCGGGGGCTTAGCTGCAGCCCAGTGCTCGCCTAAGATATAAAAATCCTACCGAGTGAAGAGCAAACCTCCCACTCGGGGGCTTAGCTGCAGCCCAGTGCTCGCCTAAGATATAAAAATCCTACCGAGTGAAGAGCAAACCTCCCACTCGGGGGCTTAGCTGCAGCCCAGTGCTCGCCTAAGATATAAAAATCCTACCGAGTGAAGAGCAAACCTCTCACTCGGGGGCTTAGCTGCAGCCCAGTGCTCGCCTAAGATATAAAAATCCTACCGAGTGAAGAGCAAACCTCTCACTCGGGGGCTTAGCTGCAGCCCAGTGCTCGCCTAAGATATAAAAATCCTACCGAGTGAAGAGCAAACCTCTCACTCAGGGGCTTAGCTGCATCCCAGTGCTCGCCTAAGATATAAAAATCCTACCGAGTGAAGAGCAAACCTCTCACTCGGGGGCTTAGCTGCAGCCCAGTGCTCGCCCAAGTGGATTAAGGAATAAGTCGACTGCAGTGAGCGTCTTGCTTTGAACCTGCAAAAGACATTTCAAGCCAAAAGCAATCATATTCAGACATCAAATTCAAGTTCGGAACGATACCTAAAGGAACCGAAAGTGCTCAGGCGCTAAGCCTGTTAAGGTTTATCGGTTACAACTCCACTCGGCATACCGAGGCAAATTTAAAGCGTCGAGCTTAAAAGAAGTTTTTTACTCCTCCTGTGGAGGGCTGGAAGGTGCAACAAACTCATCAAGATCAATTCCATCTGCGATCCGAGTGGCAGCAGCAATGAAAGTTTCCATAAAGGACCGGAAGTCGTGTTTCTTGGTGTTGGCCACCCGGAGGGCCGCCAGCTTGTCTTCTCGCGCATCTTTGCAGTGGACTCGGGCCAGACACAGAGCAACATCTGCACCGCACCGAGCCGAAGACTTTTTCCACTCCTGCACTCGACCAGGGACTGTGTTCAAGCGAGCCATCAGCGACTCGAGGTCGTGCTGGAGTGTCTCCCCGGGCCAGAGCGTTGAGTCGATGCGAGATGTGGCGACCTTCAGCCTTGTGAGATAGTCCACGACAGCTGCGACACGGGACTCCAGTCGGAAAACATTCATGGCAACTTCGTCGTCCACCGGAGAATTGACGGGGTCAAGGTTTGGTTCCAGCCGGCTAGTCTCTTCTTCAAAGTCTTGACAAACTTCTGCAAGGGCGATCACCGAGTCAAGACAACAGTCGAATGGAAAAATCACAGTTGAAAATGATTGTTGAGCATAAAGGTTTACCTTCAAGCATAAGGAACAGCTTCTTGGCAAGACCATTCAGGAAGGCCTCCAGATCATTTTTCTTCCCAAGAGCAGCTTTCAGATTGGTATTTTCTTGTTCAAGCTTGGTGACTGAAGCTAACTTCTCGTCAGCAAGCTTGATCCTCTCAGCTAGTTCAAGGTCTTTTTTCTGTTGGGCCTCCTTCACCTTACCTGCAAGTTACAGCAAGATCAGATTTTGAAACAAATAAAGGGAAAAAGCAGTCGTCGAGGTCTCACCAAACATACCTTTGGTCTCCTCCTTTGCCTTCGTCAGATTCTCCTGAGCCAGCTTCAAATCCAGCTCGAGCTGAATGTGCTTGTTTTCCAGCTCAGTGTAGCAAGCCGCAAGGTCACAGGATCTCTGGGAAGAATCAATCGACTAAATGTCAAAGATAATTCACTTCCGAGTGAAAAAGGAAAAATCATGCGTTTCTAAGACTACAGTAGAATACAAGCATTCGACCGTAGTCTCGGGGACTACACCCAGTGGGTGCACTCAGCGTGCTCCCACTAATCCTGTTGAAGACGGAGTCGACCAGTCGACCTCAAAAAAACAAGATGTATTCTTTAAGACTGTAATCGACTGCAAGCAGTCGACCACAGTCTCGGGGACTACACCCAGTGGGTGCACTCAGCGTGCCCCCACCGGTTTGCGAAATCCAGTCGCCATAGTCGAATGACGGAAAGACTGAACTTATAAAGCCTAAGGCCGACTGCCAGCAGTCGACCTTAGCCTTGGGGACTACACCCAGTGGGTGCACTCAGCGTGCCCCCACCGGTTTGCGAAATCCAGTCGCCATAGTCGAATGACGGAAAGACTGAACTTATAAAGCCTAAGGCCGACTGCCAGCAGTTGACCTTAGCCTTGGGGACTACACCCAGTGGGTGCACTCAGCGTGCCCCCACCGGTTTGCGAAATCCAGTCGCCATAGTCGAATGACGGAAAGACTGAACTTATAAAGCCTAAGGCCGACTGCCAGCAGTCGACCTTAGCCTTGGGGACTACACCCAGCGGGTGCACTCAGCATGCCCCCGCTATCACGGAGTTTAAATCGACACACCCAGTGGGTGATTACTATAAATTCTGGAAAGAAAACAAGCGGTGGTCGACTGACCTGAGCATTGCTTTGAAGGGCGGAACTGGCGTCGTAAGCTGCCTGGCTCGCATCCCGGATGGTCTTCAACTGCTCCATCATGATCCCTGCCTGGCGTATCGCCTCCTTCGCGGCGCCAGCTTGGTCCTCTGGGACGTGGTGCGTCATGAAGAGGGAGGGCTGCAGAGCACTCGTCAGTGGATCTGCGAAGGACACAGTGTGTCGAGTGGTGTTCTCCTCCTCCGCGACCAGAGTCTCAGGCACCGTCACATCCTGGGACACCCTGCCGGCAGACGCTTTCCTACTCCTTCTGGGCTTCAGCGGTTCCTCATCTTCATCATCATCAGGGAGAGTGATAACAACATTGGATGGAGCTACAGAAAAGAATCAGAATTAGAGATCATGAGTCAGTCGACTAGAAACGGTGTTAAGAGTATAGTACCAGGTTTTGAGGTTGCTGCGTCCTCCATCTCATGGTCGTCAGCCCGGGCTGAGGTCTCAGAAGTAGCAGCACTGCAACTCCAAAGAGTCAGTCGACTAAATCCAGCGCCAACCAGAGATAATGTTCGCACAAAACAAGAAGACTCAAGCAGCATGATTACCCTGATATGGTGGGAATGGACACCTTCATCTTCGGCAGGAGCTTGGTCGGCTTTGACGGGGCCGCCCTGGGCTGCTTCGATGCCTTTTCAGTCGGCGCCGGAGAGGTGGTCCGAGGGCGCTTGATCGACTGTGTAACAGTCGCAACCCCCTTGCCACGTTCAGTCGCGGGGTCATGGACAAGTTTCGACCGCCTTTCCGAGCGCGGTGGTGCGACCTCCTCCTCCTCCTCCTCTTCCTCGTCCTCATCGTCATCATCATCATCGTCATCATCATCATCATCCTCAGCGGCGTCCGAGTCCCACTCCTCCTCCTGGCTCTCGCCCCCGCTCGCTTCTCCCTCCTCGGTCGGAGCCTGTGCTCCATTGGGCATCGAGTACAGCTCAGTGAGGGCCTGATAGACATCAAGACAAAGATCAGTCGACCGATCGGCAGAGAAAACAGAAATAAATGTGACGAGAATACAATGGGAAGTGGAGCAGACATACCTTGTTTGGATCACTGTGGCAGTCGAGTGGAGGAATCCTTCTGGCTCCGCGAGGGTTATCCTTGTTCCCAGTAACAGCGGACATCCATCTTTCCAGAGTGGCATCGTCGACTGCTTCTGGATTGACCCGAGTCACATCCTCAGTCCCGCAGTACAACCACATGCAATGGCTCCGGAACTGAAGAGGCTGGATACGACGCCTAAGAAAAACCTCCAGGAGATCCATACCCTCACTCCCTCCTGAACCAACTGAACTACACGCTCCATCAGCATCTTCACGTCAGCTTTCTCCTCCGGAATCACCTTCAGAGAGGAGGGCTTGTTCACTCGGCCCATGGTGAACTGAGGGAGTCCACTCAACTGCCCCGGCGTCGACTGATCCTGGCAGTAGAACCAGGTCGACTGCCAGCCTCTGACTGACTCGGGAAATGTCATGGCTGGGAAGGTGCTCTTGTTCCTCACCTGGATCCCCAGATCCCCACACATTTGGACAACTCGGGTTTTTTCGTCGCCTGGGCTCGCCTTCTTCACGGTCTGAGAGCGACACGTGAATATGTGCTTGAACAAACCCCAATGCGGTCGACAACCCAGGAAACTCTCACACATGGACACAAACGCGGCAAGATAGGCGATAGAATTCGGGGTGAAGTGGTGGAGTTGCGCTCCAAAGAAGTTCAAGAAACCACGGAAGAAAATGCTCGGCGGCAAGGAAAATCCGCGGTCGACATGGGTAGCCAGAAGCACGCACTCACCCTCTTCCGGCTGGGGCTGCCACTCTTTCCCCGGAAGCCTCGCAGCTCCATGAGGGATCAGGCCCTCATTGGCCATGTCGAGGAGATACTTCTCCGTGATGGTCGACTGGATCCAATCTCCCTGGACCCAGCCTTTCGGCAGGCGAGATCTAGACGAAGACCCGCCACGACTGGTGGATCTCCCCTTCGCCTTCTCCGTCACCGACGCCTTCTTCGCGCGTTCCAACGCCGCCGTCTTCTCCTTGACCATGGCTGCCGGCGGGACGAGTGAGGGGAAGTTGTGCGGAGGCGAGAGCGAGCGCGTTGGGCGGAGACGAAGGGAATAGAGGGAGAATGCTGAGGCACTGTTCAAAAAACCCTCGCCGGGCGCATTTATAAGATCCCTTCCGAGTGGATGACAGGTGGGCCCGGTCGATCTAATCATATCCTGAACAGTTACGCGGACGCGATACGTGGTGAAAAAAGCGGCGCGGGGATCGAGGCCTCTATGCCATGTCCCGTCCGAACACCGCGGTCCGCCCCGCTTCGCGCGCTTCCCCAAATTCCGCATCCCGCGGAATCCGCGAACGGCAGATCGGTCTGCCAAACGCGGGATTTCCTGCGATCCGTCGCTCGGAAATCGGTGAAGTCCAAAAGATCACTCGACGAAGGAAAAGAATGGATCTGAGTCGACTGAAGAAAAGTTGCTCACTATCAACAAAGAGATTTTTTTTCAAAACAACGCACGACCAGTATGCGAAGGCTAATCGGAAACAACATCAACTCCTTCATCACTCAAGCCTCGATCCATTCGGGGGCTAATGATGGAGTCATGTACCTAGGGTAGGGTCACAGACCTGATCTAAGTACCCTGCCCAAGGACACCCTTAGAAGAGATCACCTTCCAGTCGACCTACGAGGGACTCACTCGACTGACTTGAAGGACTCGACCACGAAGACTCACTCGACCACCAGAAGGTCAAGAGGCACTCTGCACTGCAACGGTCTGTAATTAAGTAGACTTTATGAAAGTAAAGACACTTTATGTGGGGCGTTACCAGTAACGCCCCGGACTTAATGTACCTTAAACCCTTCATTACGTGGGTTGGCTGGGGTCCTGGCGCACTCTATATAAGCCACCCCCTCCACAGGCAGAAGGGTTCGGCACCCTGTAATTCATATACACATAATCCACTCGACCGCCTCCGGGCTCCGAGACGTAGGGCTTTTACTTCCTCTGAGAAGGGCCTGAACTCGTACATCTCTTGTGTTTACAACCTCTCCATAGCTAGGACCTTGCCTCTCCATACCTACCCCCCACTCTACTGTCAGACTTAGATCCACGACAGGAGGGCCTTGTCCAGTTGGGTTTAGCTATGGCAAATGGAATGTAAATTCTAGGGCTTTTTTGTCTTGTAAATATCGTTTGAACACTTCTTATTTTCCCCTATCTATATGAAGTCTGGCAAAGCGCCTGCCTTTTATCTAAATAAAACTCCCCAAGAAAATCCCAGCCAGCCATGGATGATGTTGCTCGAGCTAGGCAGTGAACTCTGACAAACCAATGTTTGCGCTACTACTTGACATTTTCCAAATGTACTACTATCTATTACTGGCATTCCCAAATCAACTAGCAAGACTTGAATTAATAAATTAAGAACATACAAGAGCTAAAGTTAACCTATACTTGAATAAAGGGACAAGGACATCAACTCATATCAACATCAAATTCATTCCCTCCCGCTCTCGGATGAAATTCATCAATCACTGTCCTCATAATACACAGGGCAAGATGCAATAAACTGATTCTCACCTAAATTGAACTTGTATTAATAAACTAAGCACTCTTTCCTTTGATATGTCACTACAGGTGATGAGAATGGGGGTTGGACTGATTGAGTTTGTTTTTCAGCTTGCTTGTCTGCATATTGTCTATTAGCTTCATAGTTGAGTGGCCAATACCCTCGTGCTTGGAATAATTGAGCTCGTTCTTCGGCTTGTCTTCCCGCAAATTTTATATCACCTTTATGGTTGAATGGATAAAATCCTCCAAGTATCTCCTGCCTAGATAGAAATATCAGAAACTCTGCCTATTAAGAATTCTAACATGGTAGTGGTTCACACGTGTATGCAGTGGGGATGGATCCAAGGAGCAAGGGGCTCCTTTTTTGCAAGGGCATGCTGGCCATAGGTTTATTGCTCATGTTATTGTAATGATAAGCTAATTAATTAATTAACTCTGACAATGACACAAACAAACTGCTCTGACAGTAGCTAGCTTAGTTTAGCTTTCATCTGATCGATAGTGTGTAAGGTCTGGGCCGTCTCCAGGAATTTGAGGCCCCGGAACGAATCACAAAATGGGGCCCTAAAATTTAAAAAAACTATAGAACTTAAGAACTATCCCCAAAATACAGCATAGCTTTATAAGAAATACCTCACAAGAAAGCATACAAAAATCTACTGGCTGCACAATATATGTAGAACTGAAACTATCTAACAAACTAGATTAAACATGACAAAAAGATACAAATAATATTAATGGATACAAAAGAATACTAAATTAATAGCTTGCTTCATCTGTGCCTCCCCACATGTGTAGACACCATCTTCATCTTATTTTTCTGTAAGATGAATTCATCAATTTGAGTTTAATACATACATATACACGGTGATTTTCAAATTCAATATAAATTCAATTTCAAAGGCATCAATTTAGAAATCAACTTATACAGCATCCAAGTTCAAATCTTGTCCCGGACCAATAAATTACCCAAGATTAGTGGCCAAGGCAACGAGCATTGTGGTTATTTCTCGGCTTTGTAGGTGCTGGCAAGTCCTGGACGTAGCGGTGGCATGGCCAACGCCCGTAGGCAGAAAGCACGATGACTGGGGCGGCCAGGGAGCACTGCCGGGAAACGGTGCGGTGGCGCCAGCGCAGAGCAGCTAGCGGGTGGGGCTGGTGTAGAGGAGAGCGGCCAGCGGTCTGCAGCAGACCAGCAGTCATCGATTCGTTGCACCGGAGCATGGGAGAAGATGCGAGAGAGGCGGCGCGCGCGTGGGCAGGACTGGGGGCGGGGCTGGGGAGGGTCGACGCCCTAGGGCTCGGTGCGCAAATTATGCAGAACATCGTCGAACCATCGATACTTGGAGGCGTCCGGGACAAAACTGAAGCGCAGTAACTCTGACTTTCTCTTCGATCGGGGGCTCCTGGTTTTTGGGGGCCCCGTGCGGTCGGCCACTTTGGCCCCCCTTGTCGACGGGCCAGTAAGGTCAGCCATATGAAGATTGTACAAGGAACAAATACTTGTGGGACAATCACAAATGAATTTCTTCATGTTCAAGTGTGTATGCTGAGAAGTTGTTTGAACGAAATGAATTATTCACAAACTCTTGCTACAATTGTTTACAAAGTTCATTTTTCATTATAATCTCATAATCATGGTGGCATCCTCACCGCCTCAAGGAGAAAGTAACCAAATCTATCAGATACGGACAGATACATGCGACCAGTCTCAGGAGAGTTTCCAGCAAAGCAATTATTAACCTACTACTGATTCAAGAGTGAGGTGTGTCACTCAGCGTTATTCGGCATCAGGGTCTCAAACTTAGACAGATCCTTACTTGCGCCCCCAAGCTCACTACTATTCACTTCCTCCACATGCTCCGGTGCCCTAATCAAAACAAGCACGATGATGTGTCGGTGACTATTGTGATGAAGACGGTGGAAATATATCTAGGATTTGTTGGCATTTTCTATTTTTTCCCATGAGAAAGACAGTGCAACAAATAGTTGCTACATTGTGATTTCTGACGGATATCGCCACAAATGTGGGAGATCAATTGCTTAGTGCAAATGCCTTTGACTCGCATTGGCGACTTGAACTTATAAGAATGCGGTGTACTAGGTGTAATTGTGTGCTGGATGCTCCTGTTCATAACTCGCCGATCAATGGATGGTGCTCTGTTTTTTTTTTTCTCTTCATGCTTGTTGACTGGGCAAGAATACCAAAATGTTGCAGGTTACAGCACGACACGAGCATCGCGTAGAAGAAGGGCTTGGCCCCCAGCTACTACCCGATGACCAGCAGGTTGCGACAAAGGCTCTCGAGGATGAGTTACACCCGCAGGCGGACGGGTGCGCCAGGACCCGTACATGCGGCGGTGGCCGGACCGGAGGACCCAGAGGAACGGGTGCCCGCTGCCCTCCAGCCCCGCGGCAGCTTCGTCATCTGACGCTGTTATGTGATGCAAAGGATATGTACAGAGTGGAGCACGTTGTTGACGAGGAGCGCGTCGGCCAATGTGGAGCTCCCTGATTGCCTGACGGGGGTGGCTTGCTCGGTGGAGTAGAGTGACTGGAAATGTGGAACCATGGAGGCTCATCTTTCAGAAAGACACAAGTTTAACAGCAGGTTATATGCAGAGGCAGCAGCAGGATGGAGAGGGTCATTACGCACTAATGAATTGGTCAATCAAGCTAGATTGTGGGTAAATGAAAAAATGGCGCCAGCTACAGCGCGCGGCACACTCGAGCGCTCGCGCCGCACTCTCTCCTCTCCTCATCCTACGCCCCGCGCGCGCCGGCGCCGGCGCCCTGCCACCCACCCATGGACGCGCACACCGGCGCCCCGCTCACCCCGCTGTACAGCCGCGACCCCTCCGCCGCCGCCGCCGCCACCGGAAACCCTAGCGCGGGAAGCGCTGGCGTCGCCACCGCCGGAGCTCCGCCGAGCGTCGGCCTCGCGCGCAGCCTCTTCTTGCCGCCACGGATGACCACGGCGCCGGGTGGCGTCGCGCCGGCGCCGTCCCGTGCCGCCGCCGCACCGTCGAAGAAGGTCCCCAATGCGGCGCGGACGAAGAAGGGCAAAACATCCGCGAAGAAAAACAAGGCGGCGGACGGCTCCGGCACCACGAAGGCGAGGGGAAAGAAGCTTGCAGGGCGTTCGACGGCCGCGGCGGCTACTGAAGCGCCGGCGAGCTCACTCGTTGAGCCGGCCGCCGACGCGCACCACGTGTTCGACGAAATGCCCCCAAGGTGAAAAAATTTCCAACTTTTATTTTCTTCTTGTTTTTTCAATGCATCATCATCACATATAGATAGCTTATTTGCATTGTTCAAAAAACTTTATAGTCTCAACGATGATGCATACATGTCCACTATGGGTGTTGGGTCCAACAATTCGCATTGGTCTCAAACCAATGACATCCATTTCGAAGACCATGAGTTTGAGGTGGATGAGGAGGGTAAGGGAATTGTCGAGGCGCCGAAAGGAAGAGCGGGCAATTACTCAACCAACGATGACAAGTTACTATGCCATACTTATTTGCAAGTGTCGAGGGATCCATCCATTGGAGGTGATCAAAGTAGAGACGCGTATTGGGGGCGAATGAAAGAACACTTTGATGCTCACAACTTGAGTGGAATTGACCGCTCCGAGAGATCACTTCGGTCCCGATGGTCGAAAATCAATTCGGATTGTCAAAAGTGGGCGGCCGTACAAAAGGCGGTTGACAAGATTAACCCAAGTGGCACAAATGAGGATGATCGAGTAAGTGGCATCTCATATATGTTCATCATACTTGTTTTTGGTGACCGAAGTGCTAACTTGTTTTGTTTTTCTTGTAGAACAACATTGCACAAAACTTGTTCAAAGAAGAGACAAGGACAACCAAGAAGGGGAAGATCAAGAAAGGCAAGGTCTTTACCTTGCCTCATTGCTATGAAGTGTTGAAGGATGATGAGAAATGGAAGAAGCGTGATGGTTTGGAGGATTTGCATTTGAGCAACAAACGGAAGCGAGCAATTGAGATGAATGATGATGAGGAGGAGGATGATGCATCAAGTGATGACGGCAAGAGAAGCCCCACACCCAACTCGGTTTCATACTCGAAGCCAAAACGATCGGATGGGTGCAAGAAAGACAAAACCGAAAAGAAGAAGAGAAAAGGAGATGATGAGCTCAAAAATGCTATGGAAGCTATTGTGAAGGCAAGGGTCGAAGCCAATGAGGTGAGGAAAATGGCAAGGAACCAAGATGCCGTGGCCGAGGAGAGGAGGCTGGCGGCCGAGGAGAGAAGGGTGGCGGCCGAGGAGAGAAAGGTGGCTTTGGAGGAGAGGAAAGTGAGCAACGAGGAGCGAGCTAAGTTGTTGGAATGGAAGAAGCACTTGTTATTCTTGGACACATCTAACCTCAATGCGGCGCAAAAAGAGTATGTCAATCTTGCCCAACAAGAAGTCTTGATCCAAAAAAGAGCCTTGGTTCGTGCAATGGGTGGCGGTGGCCTCGGCGCCATGGGTGGCGGTGGCTTCGGCGCCATGGGAGGCATGGGTGGCTTCGGAGCCATGGAAGGCATGGGTGCACATCCGACCGCCATGGGAGGCATGGGTGCACCTCCGGCCGCCATGGGAGGCATGGGTGCACCTCCGGCCGCCATGGGAGGCATGGGTGGCTTTGGAGCACCCTCCGACGCTATGGCCGCCATGGGAGGCATGAGTTTTGCTTCTCTCATGGGAGGCATGAGTGCACCTCCGGGCGCCATGGGTGCAATGTCTTTCGATGTGCCTTCTCACACACATTCTCATGAAGATGCCGTTGAAGATCTTGCCAACACCGTCGGAGCTTCACATGATGCGGTGCGTGTTGCGGTGCCTGATGAGGAGAGGGAGGAAGATTCATCTTCGGAGGCGGAAGAGTCGTCTTCGGAAGATGAGAACGAAGACGAAGACGAGGAAGATGAAGATCGATGTGTCTTTCATGTCTTGAACTTTAGTTTGCATTTGAACTTGGTTGGATGAACTTGTAGGCATGATTTTGAACTTGTGGGCATGAACTTTTATTCATCAACTTGTTTGTGTCAAATTTCACATGTTCATTTTTGTCTAAAATATCATATATGCAAAATACCCGGCGAGTCGCGCGCGCTGTATTTTTGCGCTCTACTGGAGCGGCGCGCGCGCTGCATTATAGCGCGGCTGCTGGAGCCAGCGCAGGCAGGCGCGCAAAACCAGCCACAGCGCGCGCGGTAAACAGGTTTTTTGCGCGTGGCGCTTAGCGCGGCTGTTGGAGATGTTCTAACACAAGTACAACATGCCGCATCAGCAGTCCCTCACACGGCGACAGGTAACTACTCTACATAGCAGAGCAATTTTCAACAACTCAATGATAGACGGCGACTTTATCTTCCAAATCCAGATTAGTGTCGAGGATCCCTGGGTCTAGAGAATTGTCCCTCATGTAATTTTTCGGCCCATGCTACGAGATCGCCTCCCAGTTATATTGGTCGCACAGGTGCACGACCTGTTAGCAGCTCCAACAGCACAACGCCATAACTGTGTGTCAGATTTCTCACCAACCATCATGGTGTACGCATATTCTGATCAAATGACAAGAGCTGGATCAGCCCTTTGTACATCAGCAAACCAGTAAAAATTCCTGAATAAATGACAGTAAGGCAGGGCCAAAAATCCATTGGAGCTGAGTAAGGCAGGGCAAATCCATTGGACCAGTAAAACAGAACTACAGCAACTGCTCTTTCATAACTCACACGTAGAATGGAGCTCTTAACAACAATCTACAGTAGGATTTACTTACTGGTTGGTCAGCTGCGATGTACTTACAATGGTGTATGTAAACTGGAAGGTGATCTTGCAGACGCGATGGTGCGGACTGACCATGTTTCATCATCACAATGTAGTTCTTGCTTGAAGAACTGAAGTTCTTTCTGATTGACAACTCATGCATTTCCTGTACTAACCAACAAACTGGAAGAAGTTCATATACAAATTTGATCGACAATCATGTACACTGGAGACTGGACACCCTATCGCCACATCAAGAAGTTTAATTCAGTATAAATCGGTAAAAAGCTTGATCGAACCAACCGTTATAGAAATGCTCTCATGTATCACCCGGCAAGTTTACTCTCTACACTATATCTTAGCTATTACTTCAGGTAATCAGTACCCAAGCAGAGTAAAAAATTGGTGGGGTGGTAAATCCAAATTCAAAACTGATGCATTATAGTGGTAGAGATATTGATATACACATAAGACAGAACAGGAGACTGCAATGATCAAGTAGTGCTGTAGTTTTGTAGCACAAAAAGAAGTGAACAATCCGGTGATCCAAGTCTGAAGCCAGAGGCTCAATACAGAACTTAAGAAATTAGAACAGTAAGATATAGTGGATTATTAGGTTCAGTCACACAGGTCTGAGAATACAGGGAGTAGACAGATCAAATGCAAAGAACTTTGAAGCTCCCCTCCAGCTGATTTTCCAATTGCATACCAATAGAGTTTAGGCTCTGTGGCCTGTGCGGCCTGTGCTTGTGACGAGGCAAAGGAAGGAAGATGATGTAAGAAGAACAAACCTCAACACACGAACGGGGCAGAGGAAGCAATCCATCGCCGCAGACAGAACGAAACCACAGGCGACCGAGAGGTTAGGGGTTCAGTGAGATCCAAACGGTAATTCACTGCATATGAAGAAAGTAACATTTTGTCAACACTATTTGGTCTAAACTCTGAAGTGATACAGTAACAAAGAATATGCTAATGGCGCACTACCAAAATCTCTTATACCACTTGGATATTACAAGGAATAACCAGTGGTTGTAGTACACACTTCACAGAAAATGGCAATATGGGCATATGCATCCAAACGACCATTGTTAGAAAGAAGCATATATACACATGCAAGCGGGCAAACGACGTACAAACAATTGCATGGATACACACGGACAGAGACGGAAAGAAGGTAACGACCTGATCCCATGGCAGCATTTCTGTCATCTGTGTCGTCTAAAGAAACGAGCGGGACTGCAGCAGCTAGCTCACTGGAAAAAGAATAGTCACATCCAACTTAGATATAAGCACAGACGACACATGTGGACAGAAGAAGATCAAGGGCTATAAGAATCACCAACCTGTAAACCCAGGCAGCAAGTTGCAGCAAGATCATTACCTGCAAGTAAGAAACTGGAGCACCAGAGCACCCAGATTAGTAGAAAATCCAAGAGAAAGGAACTAAAATAATGAGCTCCAGAGAACAACGGTCAAGAAAAAATCAGTCTAGTTACTGGACGTTACTTTGCGTAAATTATTAGAACTGAAGAAATGGAAATAAATCTTCAGGATGTTCAATATATCATGTATGCCTCAAATAGTATAATAATGTAGAAGTAACTACAACCGAGAGGAGCACAACACAAACCATAGGATAGAAGATGAGCTGCGACCAATCATCCAAAACCATGGACATCATAAGTCAAATTAGTAGAAGCAGGACTCAAAATATGCAAATCCAAGTGTATCTGTGGTAGAAAGTAGGGCATAAAAAATAACACTATGATTCCATGATGTTCCCACCTAGAGCAATGAATCACACATAGTTTGGGGAAAATTATCCCATCTAGGAGACATCAGCCATAAATACTTGCTGATTGATGCTGTTCCAATTCATAATACGAATGCATGCCTCATAAATATCTGTAGGTCATCATCTCAAAAAAGTACCTTTGGGTGGTAATACCCAGGGGATCCTTCATGGACAAGTGGAAGTCAAAACTACAAACAATTCAGAATATCTAGACGCAGTTTAAGGAAGAAGAGAGAGACGGGGTCTACCGTTTATTCACTGTAATCTATATATCCTCTAAAATGATCTGCATTATAAGGCTGCTTTAAAACTGAAGGAAGAAGCAATTAAGATGAAAATGCATTAGAACCATTTTGACCCAATTGATGCATCAAGTAGTGTTCAGACTTCAGAGAACGCGGAAAATGAATATATAAGCATCTAAAAGTTAGGATCTAAACGCTCTTCTATTTCTTTACAGAGGGAGTATATACCAATGAAAAAGGAATCCGTTCTTCTCTGTGGGAGAAAAAAAAGCTCTGCCGTTTCAGCAGCAGAGTCACCCCTTTCCTGCTGCACCGAAATAGACCAAGAGCTTCTGAAGAGAAGGGAATGGCAGAGTTAGGATCTCTGTCTCTCTATGGCGAGGCATTTCATCGAGCAGAGAGATATGGAAGTCCAGCACACAATATATCAAGTCACAAGTGATTGATCGCCGTAATTAGATATGAAAGCATGAATTCTGTGTTATTCAAATTGGATAAGCACATGAAGTAAATAAAATGTTGGTAAATCATTCTTTGGTTCTATACCTGCTGACTGTCACAGATGTTGGATCATGTAATAGTCCAGATGACTGTCAAAGATGAGTACCTGCTATCCAGAATCATCAATAAGCTACTATTAAAAGGGTGCATTATTGAAGACAGACCAACATGTGAATGGTAGTATCAGACTCGCACAAAATTGTTGCATACCAGATGGATTACAAAAGATGAAAAGAAAAACAGTTCCACATAACTTTTACCACAAAGGTTTCAGCTACTAAAATCTGAAGAAACTACCTCCAGAAATTCCCCCTCGCCCCCGTATTACACCCAGCAGTATAATCTCAAGTGCAATCTCCTAATACAAAACAGAAGCAGATTCGACAGTAATCATATTAACCAGCTTAACTATGCATGGAACATGCAGCTTGGTCTCAATTCAAGAGATTGGCATTCAACTGACAAGCATCAACTTCAGGAAAAACAACTACAGCCTTAGACCCTTGCCCTGGATCTCTTCATCTTACCACCACTTGATTTCTTCCCCCTGCTCTTCTTCTCTTCCTTGTCAGCTATAAGGGCAGCAGGAGTGCTTTCCCCATCAAAAAGGATTTCACCATCATCAGAATCACCCTTCAGGCTCTTCTTCTTCTTCCCTTTATTCTTCTTGCTGCCAACATCCTCCACCTCCTTGGGTGCTTGCTTGTCCTTACTTTTCTTGTTGCTGGCTTCCTTCGATGCATGCTCACTCTTCTTACCCTTCTTTTCTGCAGGACTGGCATCATCCTCCACCTCCTTGTCCAATGCACGCTTCTTATCCTTGCCCTTTTTTGGGGTCTTCAGGTCTTCACCAGCAGAAAGCTCCTCAACCGACTCCTTCTTCCTCCTCTTCTCAGTCGCCTCTGGGGCTTCTTCCATCACAGCATCTTCAGTCTGATCCTTCTTGTTCCTTTTCCTCTTGTACTTCAAACCTTCAGCTCCACCATTGGCATCTTTCAGCACCTTCATCTTCTTGTCCTTGCGCTTGCTGCCAGTCCCAACTTCTGCAGCATCGATGACCTCTCCGGCACCAACTCCTGCTTCCAAACGCGCAACCGGAGCCTCAATCTTCATGCCCAACTCCGGCACAACCTGGTAAATTGGCAGGGCAACCGAATCCACAGCCTTCAAATGCAGAGCCCTAACGTTTTCCCACTTCTTGGGCACCTTCTCCACGGCGGCCTCCACTGCCGCCATCACATTGTCAACAATCTCCTCCTCCTCCATGTCCAGCCTGCCCACCTTGATCCCCGAGCAGGTCCCGGTCCGCAGGTACAGGAAAGTGGAGCTGAGGACCTTGCGGACCTGCTCCGGCCAGCCGGCGCGGGTGAAGTCGACGGCGATGGGGGCCTTCTTGGTGGAGTAGAAGGACTTGCCGAGGAGGCGGGGCAGCATGGGGAGCAGGGCGCGGTCGGCGAGGAAGAGGTCGTAGGAGGCGGCGAAGCGGCGGCGCGACTCGTAGGGGCGGTAGTCGGTGCGCAGGGCGGAGAAGGGGACGACCTCCGAGACGGGCAGCTTGAGGGACCTGGCGGCGTCGAGGATGGCGGCGGCGGCGGGGGAGCCGGAGCCGGCGCGGTCGTCGGAGATGACGCAGACGGAGGCGGCCGAGTGGGCGACGACGGGGTGCGGGAGCGGGAGCAGGTGCGGCTTGGTGGTGGGCTTGGGCGGGACGCGGCGGAGCGAGAGCTGGAGCACGACGAGGTCGTCGCGCTCGTCGGCGAGCAGGTTCGGCGGCGCCTCGGCCGCGCGCTCCCGCATCCACTTGGTGAGGGACGCCACGGCGCTGGCCGCCGTCGCGCGCGGCACCTCGTGCGCCGCCTTGTCCTTCAGCTGCGGCTGCGGCGGCGGCGACATGGCAGCGGCTGTGGCGGCGGTTTAGGGTTTGGAGTGGCGGCGGGAGAAAGACGAGAGGAGGACGGGAGGAGCCGGGCTGCGATGCGAGACCTTATTATATGTGAGACGAGACTGCACCTTACGCGGCCCATCCTGCGGGAATGGCCCAGCCCAATTGCCCAAAGGTCGTTCGGACGTACCATTAGCTAGCCCAGCCCATTTTGTTAGCCCCCTTTCCGATCGAGAAGCCTCTCGCTCTCCTCCTTCGCTGGCCGGCTTCATCCATCCGCCCGCGCCCGCGCCGTCCCTCGCTCCGGCGTGAAGAGTTCTCAAGGGAACCGCGCAGACTCCACCATTGTGAGTGTCTCATCTCCTGGCGTCATGAGCTTTGGTGGGCGAATCTGTGCATGGCATTGGGCTCGCACCTGACCTGTTCGATGAAATGCGCATGATGTCTGCACCTTGCTTGACTTGTGCCGCCTTGTGTCACCTGCAGTGTTGGTGCTTTGCAAGCGCCGGCATCAACATCTGGATCCTGAAGTGCTTGGGAAATGAGTGCGGGTGAGGACGCGTCTTTCCGATTCATCTCCTATGCAATGCTCATGTCATGCATGTAGTAGGTTCATGCTCACTCTTGTTACATTTAGATATCTGGCGTTGGCCGACAACTCTGTGCTCCGTCAGCGTGTTACCCGTCATCTACCCCATCACTAACTTGACATCATAGATCGTATACCAGCCGCTGCATAACCTTGTGACTTCTCACAGGCGGCGCGTTTGGTGGAAACAGGGGAGCGAGGCCTGTACCTCCTGAAAAAGGTGTATTCCCCCTCGATCACTTGCATGAGTGCGACCTGGTAAGTTGCGATCACTCTTGTTTTTCTCGTAGGGGTGTAATGTTTAGCAAGTGTTATATGAGAGTTGCCTGTTCAAACAGGAGAAGAAGGACTATCTTGCTTGCCTGAAGTCTACTGGAGCTCAGTCTGAAAACTGTCGGATGTTCTCGAAGAAATACTTGGAATGTAGGATGGAGAGGTTACCATGCTTATCCCTCTATACTAATTTCAGAACTACTGTACTGTAGTGATGTAGCTGACTCAACCTGTTTTTATTTCGCACATCCACCAATTTATGTGTAATGATTTAGGGTGCACTTGCCTCGAAAGCAAACTTAATATTGACCTCACCAGGCAAGGACAGGTGTTTGGTACTTCAACAAAAAATTAACTTTGCCAAGCAAGCTAGCATGGGCAAGAAAATCTTGCCACAGTAGAAATACAATTTATTTATTGCCGCAACATCATGTCCTGAACCGTTTTTAGTAGTTGAGTGAGGAAACAGTTTATTGCTTCATTAGCCTACAGCAAACCAAGCCTGGACTCCTTACATGTTTGGTTATTTGCCTCCTCTGGCGCAACACATGTGTAATGTGCTATATCCAGGTTTGTCTACTTGTTTTAGCCTTCTAGGAGATGTTTAGTGCTTGCAGTAGTCGATATTTCTTATGAATGTTATAAGCTGAAGTTCTGACTTGCATTGTGAAGGGTTCTTGCCAACTTTGACATCTGAAATTCACTGTTCAGGCTCATAAGCAAGATGCTTTTCATTTTTCATTTTTAGTTTGATGCTGCTCTATCTAGTAGGATTTCTAATCACGATATTCTTTTGCAATCCAGGAACCTGATGGCAAAGCAGGATATGTCGGAGCTTGGGTTCAGTAACACAGACGTTGTGGTTACACCTTCCGAGAAGAACAGCAAACTGGAGAGCCCAACAAGTGATTCAAAAGAGAAGAAATAGCTGTTCAATTCGCAAGTTCCTTATCTGACGGTTAACATCATTCGGTACTTCAACACAAGTTTTGGGAAGCACTGCCTCCAGAAATTAAGGAGTACCTCCATCTTAAGGGCAAAATGGTAACCATGAGAGTATGTAATTCCTTGGATTAAGATTAAACAAAAAAGAAAAATAACTTACTTACTAGTGTTGTTGAACCTAATAATCATGAGTTGCGGAGGTGACCAGACCACCGACAGGCTCGAGAGCGTTCCTAAAATCAGCACCTTCATGGTTGATTGTTTTTTTTTAAGAAATATCTAAATTTCCTATGGCATGTATTTTCATCGGCATAATAAAGTCTGGTAGAAACTGATGGTAACCCCTAAACAATGACACGATAATACGGCAGGCCACCATGCCTCTTCATGGTGGCTGGTACTGGAATTGATGTGCTAACTGCTTATAATTTTGTATCGAGGAAACATGTTATCCGTGGTCTCTCTGCAGTTATTTTTTGACCCCGTCGGTCCGATGCTTTTCCTTGCTCCTGTAAATCTGTTTCAGCCACATTCGATGATATTTCCATTTTGGGGGTGAAAATATCTGTCGTGTTTTTTTATATCTTGGCGAAAATCAAATCTCCTAGCTGTACCAAATAATATTTCCATTTATTGGGTTTGGACTTGTGTACTCTATCAGAACTAGAGTATAAATACCACCAGATTTCATAAGGAGCAGCTCAATGATCCAACCATTAGTCAATACTCTACATCCTTCTCAATGATCCAACCATTAATCAATACTTGTCATTTAGTAGCATAGTTTTCTAATCCGGAAGGTTGTAAGTGACAGATTAAAAATGAGCACGTTGATTAAGCCCAAGTTTACTGCCAGCAAGGCACAAGCTTCATTTACAGAGGAAGCACACCACACCCAAAACACAAAGTAGCACAAACAAATTCACTTCACTTTATTTACAGAGGAAGCATGTTGATCGTTTTGCTGCACCTGACTGGGCTGATTAGTTCCATGCAGCATGCAGCAAGATCACAATCACTCTGACAGTCGAAATTAACCTACTGTCTGTACAGAAACTAAATGTTGGTTACTGCTCTTGCTACCTCATCTGACAGACGCACCGATCATTGTCAGATCAAGCCACACCAGATAAGCTCCAGATCAGAGCTGTCCCAGAGCTAGGATTTGCACATGCAGATCTAAGTAATGCAGAACGATACTTTTTTAGAGAAAAGGCCTTGGCCCGACTTTATAAATAAAGCCACACGGCAGCGTCACAGACCCGAATAACCCAAGCAGTTAGCGAAACACCGCGAATTCAGCGAACGAAAGCCTGGAGCAGGCGAAAGAAGTTTCAGAACAATACATGGCACCCAGCCATACCCGGCGCGCAGGCCGGAAGGGGAAAGGAGACTACCACCAAAGAGACAGAACCACCGCAGCAAAGATCATCCGTTTGGGCCCAGCCCTGAGAAGAAGGATGCCGAAGCCCAAATTTTGGCGATGAGCACGTCCAGGGCATCCCGATCGTCTTCTTTAGTCAATAATCTCCACTGCTGCAATATGATACAAGATTTGAAAAGAACGTCAGCAGGTTTAGATGGAAAGATATGTTCAATAGTAAATTTGTTCCGAATAGTCCAAAGAGCCCAACATAAGGCACCCAATCCAACCCAGAACACCCTCTTGGTGACCCCAACCAGAACCTTGGCTAGGGTCCTAAGCTCAAAGAAGGACGAGGGATTCCAAGAGACCTGAAGCCATGAACTGACACAGCTCCAAACGAACTTAGCCAGGACACAATGGAAAAAGATATGATTCGTGTTTTCCAAAGCACCACAGAGGTGACAAAATTCCGATCCCGGACCATTGCGCTTGTGAATCTGGTCAGCCGCAGGAAGCCGGCCTCTGAAAGCTTGCCAAAGAAATATCTTAATCTTAGGAGGCACTTTGGACTTCCAGATATTAGAGAATCTATTCGAGGGGGTACCTCCGATTAGCCTAGAGTAAAGTGACTTGACCGAAAATCTTCCAGAAGACGAATGAGGCCAAACAACAGAATCCGGAGCCTCCGAGAGCACAAGGAAGAGAGCAGAAAGACTTTGCCAATCCTCCAACTCTTCAGGAGACAGGGAGCAGCGAAAAGTCAGGTCCCAATTATTATCCGCCACCTCCGCGATGGAGATGTCCGGCTTAGGACAGTAAGAAAACAAAACCGGGAACTGAGCAGCCAGAGGAGCATCCCCACACCACCAATCCCGCCAAAAACGAACAGACCTACCATTGCCCATGATAAATTTAACATGCTCCAAAAAAATTGGTCTGACTTTGACAAGGTTCTTCCAGAATTGAGACCCTCGTCTAGCAGAAGCAAACAAGGAGCTAGATTGAGGGAAATACTTGGCCTTGATGATAGAGTACCAAAGAGAATCAGCCCCAGTAGTCATAATTTTCCACCACCACTTAATTAATAAGCATTTGTTCATCACCAACGTATTAATAATGCCTAACCCCCCAAGGTTCTTAGGCCGACACATAAGCTGCCACTTGACTAGTCTATATTTCCGCTTATTATCCGCCGCATTCCAATAAAATGCACCTCTGTGTTTGTCAAAGCCAGCGTGAGTGCCAGCCGATAGGAGATAAAAGCACATAAGGAACATAGGAAGGGATGAAAGACAGGAGTTGATTAAGGCCACCTTGCCAGCGTTAGTATTGTATCTGCCGCGCCAAGGAAGGACCCTGTTCCCCACTTTAGCGACAGCCGGGGCAAAGTCCTTAGCAAGAAGTTTAAGAGGGGAAATTGGGAGGCCCAAATATTTGAATGGAAAGGAACCTAAAGAGCAGTTAAGAAGCCTGGCCACACGCAAGGCTTCCGCATCATCAACACCAGTAACTAGAACCTCACTCTTGGAGAAGTTAATCTTCAAGCCAGAGACCGCTTCAAAGCAAAGAAGGATGAATTTCAAATTGGCAATACACGCATCATCCAGGTCAACCATAATGATCGTATCGTCGGCATACTGAAGGTGAGAAACCCCTTCCGGAATTAGATGAGAGACCACTGGACTTATGTGACCACATTGAGCCGCCCTCGTGAGGATACAGGAAAAGGCATCGGCCACAAAGTTAAAAAGAACAGGGGAAGCATGATCCCCTTGACGAAGACCCCTGCCATTGGCAAAAAAATTACTAATATGCCCATTCACCGACACGGCAGTGTGGCCCTCAGTGACCAACTGCATGATACAATGCACGTAAGCTCCATCAAAACCTTTCACGAGCAGGACCTGCTTCAGAAAAGACCAACTGACCGAGTCGTATGCTTTCTCAAAATCTAACTTAAGAATAATCGCTTTAGAGCTCCGAGAGTGCAGGTCATGCACAATTTCGTGCAAGGAAAGAATACCATCTAAAATAAAACGACCCTTAATGAAAGCAGATTGGAAGGGGCTAATAACTCTATGAGCAACAGGAGAAAGGCGGTTAGCAAAGCCCTTAGCCGGGAATTTGGCAAAATTATTAATTAGAGCAATAGGACGAAATTGAGAGATTAAATCAGCCCCCTTGACCTTGGGAATCGGAGTAATGACGGCGTAGTTCAAGCGGGAAATATCGATATAACCAAGGTAAAAGCCCTGTATGACACTACAAACCAGCTGCTTTAACTGAGGCCAGAATTTTCGGAAGAAAGGGATAGAAAAGTCGTCAGGCCCGGAGGCCGCATTCGGGTTAGCAGAGTTAACAATGTCCCAGATTTCCTGATCAGATAGGGGGGTCATCAACGAGGCGTTGTCCTCGGCCAAAACTTTTAAACCCATGTTCTAGAGAGAAGGGGAGATCAAGAAGCCCGAAGGAGGTTTCGCCCCAAGCAAAGAAGAGAAGAAGTCCCGCACGTGATCCATAATAACAAATTGGTCTGAAGACCGCGCACCATTGATGATGAGATTGTTGATGCCACAACGCCTCCTCCGACCGTTCGCTATGGCAAAAAAATAGGCAGTGGGGGAATCGCCTTTAAGCGTCCAATTGAGCGTACCCCGCTGACGCCAATACACCTCAGCATGATGGTGCAACTGCAGTAAGGCAGCCTCGAGGTTATACCTCACAGACCACCCATCCTCGGATAGTCCAGCAGAGTCGGCAGTCAAGTCTAGGGCCGAGATTTGGGTCTCGAGAAACTCTTTGGAGCGGCGCTCCTCCGCCACGCGATTCCGAGACCAGCCTCTAAGAAACTTACGCATATTGTAGGAGCAAGAGTGCCAATCATCCAGAGGACCGAAAGAGCGCGAATTAGAGGAGAGCAGGTGGGATATCTTCACGGCTAACATATCACAAAAATCATCAACGAGAAGCCAAGAGGCATCAAATTGAAATCTGGTCGGGGGTCTAAGGTTAACAGAGCCATCGTCAACAATTAGAGGGGTATGGTCAGAACCGACAATACATTTGGCACCAAGGGAAGCCCTAGGAAAGAGGGAGTCCCACCTAGGACATATGAAAACTCTATCCAGAACAGATCTAATAGGGATAGCCTGGTGATTGGACCAAGTAAAGCGGGCTCCAACCCGGGGAAGTTCACGAATAGCATTGGAGCTAATAAACTCGTTAAAAGCATTCGCCAAAGGCCAAGAGAAAATATCGTTGCTTTTATCAGAAGGGTAGCGAAGGAGATTAAAATCACCTCCGATAACCATCGGGAGGTTACAAGATTCGATCTTCACAAAAAGTTCGTTAAGAAACAAAGAAGCAATAGAGTGGTCAGCAGGCCCATATACCACGATTACCTCCATGAGCGTATTCAGCGCTTTAAGACAGAGTACAACACTAACCCAAAAGATCCCATGGTCATAGGCAACAACATAAAAAATGTCCTTATTTGAACCTATCAAGATCCCACCCGAGTGGCCCGAGGAAGGTAAGACATGCCAGTCAAATCTATCCATACCCACGATAGCAGAAAGTTCATTAGGGGAAAAGGATTCCTTAAAAGTTTCAACCAACCCCATGAAGTCAATAAGGTTCAAGCGGATCATATCTCTAATTTGGTCACGACGCCCCCTAGCGCCGAACCCTCTAATATTCCAAAATAAAGCTTTCATTTATATGAAAGATTCTTAATGCGGAGACTAGACCTGCTAGGAGCCGCGCAGGTTTTAACTCTTTTAGAAGTGCCCCTCCTGGAGGAACAGGGCTGGGGCTGGCCACAACCAGCACCCACACCCGCCTCCGGACCTAAAGGATTGATAGAAACAGTAGCGTCGGAGGCAACGGCCTCTTTGGCTTTAGCAATGGCCGCCTGAGCCACCTCGTTAGCCCGAATACTTGTAAGAAGAGAACTAGGAGAACCAACATTAGGATCAACCACCACTCCCACATCCGACATGACTTTAAAAAGATGATTATCCGAGAGAGTAGGTAAAACCAGGCGAACCGGAGAAGAACCAACGAACTGAGAGGGATGAGTACCTAGGGTAGGAAGATCCTTCGCGGCAGCCCGCTTTTCCGCCCGCTCCAGAACAGATCCACCCGAGTTGGCCACCCTCAGGCCTTTGTGAGCCATAGACGCCGGCGACCGAATCGCCTGTGCCCGCGGCAAGGGGGAGGCCGAAGATGGACCAGAGCGAGACATGGACCCGAGATCCTTGTCGAGACGACGGCAGACATCGGTAGTGGATTGTTTAGAGCCCAGAGAATTCCTGCTCTTAGCTGAGAATTTGCGCACCGAGGATTTCTTCTTCCGCTGAGACTAGGCACCCACCGCATCACGCTCAGGGGAGGCAGGCAGATCCTCAATCCCGGAGCGAGTGGGGGAAATCGGGCGAGCCGGGAGGTTGGAGCAAGCACCAGACATGGGGGTAGCCGACACAGGCGGGATCTTCAGAGAAGCATCATCAGGAGCATCCACCATGGAATCAGAAGGAGGGATCGCCAAAGCCTCCCGAGGGCCAGCACCAGAGGGAGCTTGAGACTGGAACAGTTCCCTTTCAGACTCAGCCAAGCCATCCCATTCAGATTGGGTGAAACGGAGATTGGAGCCATCACTCTGGTTGTTCCCACCCATCTATCCATCCCCATCCTTATCATGTTTATCCGAGGGATTAGAAGGAGGAGAAGGGGGAGGAGGGGGTTGATAGGCAGCCGCCCCCTCCACCCGCACCCTGGGCCTGATACCGTTGGGAGAGGGGGAAATGTCGACCGAACCATGAACACGACCCGGATCCAGACACCAAATCTTCATCCTAGCGGGGCCAACCTTATTCAGAGATTCCAGATCCACCTCCACGGGCTTCCCAATAAGAACCCCCACCGCCATGAGAAAGGCAGACGAGCGGAGTCCAGCTGGTAAATCATCAATTAGAACCCAGACCTGAGAAAGAGGGCCAATCGCCGTACCATTGCAAGATGCCGGCTTGACCGAGACGACCAGTTGGTTGAGGGGAAGGGTAAAGCTAGTGCAGGAAGCAATCATCCGCAGACACTCCTTGGAAGGGAACACGACTGAAAACTCATGATCAGAAATCTGGGCCACTTGCCAATCCCATCCAGCCTCATCCAAGATCCGGAGCCCATCGAGTAAGGTCTGGGGAGAGATCTTCTGGTCCTTCACCGAAACAATAGCAGCATTCAAAAGCGAGGGGGCCACCTCCAGAGTAGGCAGATCAGAATCAAAAGCAAAGAAGGCACAACCAGGGAGGCCAGTGCCAAACTGGAGGAGCGAGGGAGGTTTCAGTCTATTAGAGCAGTTGACCGTGAGGTGCCCCTCAGATCGGCAAATCAGGCAGAACGGGGGGTTGGTACAACGAGATTGAAAGTGGTTGGGTTGGTGGCACGCGAAGCAGGTGAGCGCCGAAGAGTTGCTGTTGGAGGCAGATGAAGGGCGGGGATGCGGAAGGGGAGGAGGAGGAGGCAGGATCCCGTCCCCCACCACTGGAGGGGAGGAAGATCCAGGGAAGGGGCCGGAGGGGCGCCGCGCCGGTCCCATGAATGACCGAGGCGGCGGACGGGACCCCACGCCCGCACCATCCGGACGAGGGGGAGGGGGAAACGCCCCGGGGCAGGCGCGCCGCGCCCCGCGCCAGGCACAGGCAAGGAGCCCGAAGAGGAAGAACCCCCACCACCAGAGGCCGCCGCCGCATCCCATGGATCCACCACAGGAGGAGGAGAAGGACCAGACCCAGGACGCGGAGGGCCAGAACCAGGAGCGCGTCCCCGCTCCGAGCGCTGCGACCACTCCGGACCCGCAGTCCAGGACGCACGTTCCCGAGCCGCCTGCTCGCGGGTCGCCTGCTCCGCCTCCAGCTTGGAGCGAAGCTCGGCCTCGAACTCCAGATCCACCGCCGACGCAGGTGACGCCTCGCGCGGCCGCTTACTGCCCGACACGGCCTCGCACGACGAGCCCCGAGATTTGTCCATGGAGAGCACCGCAGTAAAGGAGAGGAGAAGGGGGGAGGAGGGCTAGATCTGACGAGACGGCGGATGGGAAAGCGGAGGCGGCGCAGATCTGCAGCGGAAGCCGAAAACCCTAGCAAAGGGCGAAATGAGCCATGAGGGATCCATAAGTAGCCGCTCGAAGCCGTGCCCACCTGGGCCCGGCGGGTTGAATGGGCCAACGAAGAGGGGGGAGGAGGCAGCACAGCGGGTATCCTAACTGGGCCAGTAGAAATTAGAGGGGGAAAATCGACGATGGGCGAGAGAGGGGAAAGAGAGGGCCTACCTGGTGGGACAACAGCGAGAGGCCCAACAAGCCCACCAAAGGGCGCATCCAGCGGCCCACTAGCCAACGAAGCGGCCACCAGATCTAGGTCAAGCATCATCGGCGGCACCAACTGCCCCGGGAGCACCGCCGTCGGCGGCGCGGCAGACGGGGAAGCACCACCGGAGGAAGAGGATGATGGGGAGCCACCAAGCACCCCATCAAGGGCGGCGCCCAGAATCCCCGAACCAGAAGAGGCAGCCGAGCACTTACCGAACTTGCACCGACGACGAGAAACCCGGATCCAGCCAGCATCGGGCTCCGCAGTCGCCAGAGGCCGTCCCCTCCCACCAGGAGCAAACTTGCGCGCGACGGGGCGCAGGAGGAAGGGCCACCGGCCGCCCCGGATCCGCCGGCGAGCAGCGCGGGGAGGGAGGAGCAGACCACGGCTCATCCTCAACGGAGGCGAGAGCCCAAAAGCGAGATCCCAATGCGGGCAGAGGAGAGGGAGGAGGGGAAGACAGCACCGACACGCGGGCAGGGGAAAGGGGGAGGGTCGCATCAGCGGGGGGAGGGGAAGACGCCCGGGCCGCCACGGGCGACGGGAGGGGGATGGAGGGGCGGGGGTGGACGGAGAGTGCCTCGGGCAAGAGGGGGAGAAGGGAGAAGGGAGAGCCATTGCTCCAATTTGATCGCAGTTGGTCTTTGCTATCCCCCAGAACGATACTCCCAGTCCCAGATAAATGCTATTCATGCTGTGAAAGTTTGCAAGTAAAAAATTAGCCCAAAACAGACGAGGCTATAATTCATCAAGCAACTTTTCCTACCATCACCATCCCGTCAGTAGGCGTGGCATTCATGTACTACGATATATTGTGCACGACTGAATCATCTCTGCATGCAAATGCAACCAAAGTAAGAAAAATAAAGGCCGACTATTGACGGACCCTTGGCATTTCACCTGGTCTCCAAATTGCGCCTCACAGCTTGTAGCAATAACAGCTACGGCGATGTGCAGACACACTGGACAAGGTCAGAGTCAAATTCTTTGACTTGCTACACAGCCTTAATTAACCTACTGACTTCAGAAACTAAACACCCTGTCAATGCTCTTGCTATATACTACGTACTGCCTTATCCGGCAAATGCGCCAATCATTTGCCAGATCAAGGAACACAAGCGAAACTCCAGGCTACAGCCAAACAGAGCGAACAGCACCCTACTACAGACCAACCAGTAGCAAACCCTCCCGTTGCAGCACAACCTTGATCAACATTCAGCATTAGCACCATCGCCAGTCCTCAACTCACCATCTGCTCACCATCTGCAGCACAACCTTGATCAACATTCAACATTCAGCATTAGCATTAGCACCATCCATCACCGCTTCCTCAGTGCCTGAGCAAAAAAGAACAAACTGTAGGTTTACATTGGGCAACACTTGGTGAATCGCTTAAGAGGAGAACATTGGAAGAAGCAGAATAGCTGAGGTAAAATACTACGGCTTAATACGAACCACACAATATACATGGGAAAACAACCTTCAGAGCTCTTTTACCCATGTCCCATGGTCCAGCACTCGCTTAAGGTGATTACCATTGTAATTTGCAGTGCAAGAGTAAATACATAGCCACACCGAGGCATGTAAACATTCAGAAATGAATCATAGAAGAATTTAGAAATCATCAGAGAGATGGTGGCGTCATGCCACAAGACTTCAGTATACCAAATTTCTAACTTAAGTCAAGAGGAACATACTCAGGGATCTCAGTAGTGACAATCAACAAAACATGTGTGTCATGTACCATTCCAGAAAGACTGATTACTTGCATATGGCACACGCCTTGTAGGACTGAGATAAGGACACATGAGAAGCTCAAACTATCTAAAAAACATGGTTGCCTTGTCTCTAATTGATCTTGTGAAGCTTATATCACATCAAACAGTTCCTGAGCACAAGCTATTTTTGCAGTTTGAATGGCAACACCCCTGAGCAATTTTTTGCGCAATTATAGTCCCGTGAGAAATTAATCAAGCTCACCAGTTCAATCTATGCTCACATACACAAGTGATGCATTAGTGGTAGAATTGTTGATTTTATTTGCAACCATATCATCTATGCTTCCTTATCTTAATCGATTAAGAGGAAAACACGGGAAGAAGCAGAATAGTTGAGGTAAAATACTATGGCTTAAAACAACCTTCAGAGCCCTTCTGGACATGGTCCAATTGGTAATATTGACCGCAAGGCGCAAGCACTCACTTTTATATGTTTAGCCTTGTAATTTGCAGTACAGGGGTAAATACACAAGACACATGTAAAGATTCAGTTCAAAGAGGGCATGTAAACATTCAGAAATGAATCATGGAAGAACTTGAGAGTCATAAGAGAAATGGTAGTGTTATGTTGCGGGGCTCCATAAGTTACAAAGTAGTATACTAATTTTCTAATTTCAGTTAAGAAAAACATACTCAGGGATCTCAGTAGCGACAAGCAACAAACTACGTGTGTCCTCTGTCATTCTAGAAAGGCTGATTACTTGCATTTGGCATATGCCTTGCAGGACTGGGGTAAGGACAGGTGAGCAGCTCAAACTACCTAAATAACATGTTTGCCTTGCCTCTAATTGATCTTGAGAAGCTTATTTCAAATCAAAAAAATCCTGAGCACAAACTATTTTGCAATTTGAATGGCAACACCATTGAGCAATTTTTGGGGGAATAGTAGTCCCTTGAGAAATTAATCAAGGTCACCCCTTCGATCCATGCTCACATACACAGGAGATTCATTAGTGGTAGAATTGTTCAAGTTTTTATTTGCCACAATACCATCCATGCTACCTTATATCTATCTGGAATCAACATGACAGAATAAATATGTAAGTGTAAAGCTACCTCATTTTATCCAACAAAAGAATAGCAGACAAGCTAAGTCCCGCTGACTGGAATGAATCTTTCCAAGGTGGAAAAATCCAAGGATGCACGCAATTTTAAATTTGTATTCCTTCTCACAGGGTCCGTCTCTGTAGTGTAAAGTAGTACTCCTTACTTGCTGTCTAACTGCTGAAAATATATGCCCATGTAGACACATTACAAGGTGATTTGGAAATGGCATTGCCATACAAATGACCACCCTATGAAGAAATCATTTCATTAGCATGTAGGTGCAACTAGCATATTTCTTTCCTTTCTTAATTACACCACTGAAGGAGCTCTCCTAGAACAAGTAGCTAAAGCATAATCGTCAGTCTTAGCCGACCCAGCTTCGAATCTCCCAACAGCATAAACGTTGTAGTATGCGTGAATAGCTGTAATGAAGCATAAAAAATTGTCTTTTTTACACAAGCCACAAAAGATGTCCTTCATCGAAACTTGGTGCACGCACATATAATGTCCGGATTTACACGCGGGGTTTTTTCTCAATTTTTTGTAACTTTTTAAAATGTGTATTTACTATTTAGACAATTGGTGCATATACACCTATGAGTCAAAGTGAATTTCCGCTATCATGTACATAGTTCTGTCCTCTGACAGCAAAATGTACACTATCTAGACAACAAACCAATTTATTTTTCAGTGGAAATAAATAGTTTCTCTACAACAAACGTAAAACTATTTATTTCTCTATAACAAACTGACATGTACAAAAGGTGTGACACCTCTCCCTACGGGTATTGAGACACAGTGCGACATTAAACAACGGCCGTATTGCTCCCATTAAACAATGAGCTTTGCTACAGTTACGGACTCAAACTCACGGAGAAGAACCTACAGGCTGACATGGGAACCGTTGATTGGAAAGCAGATGGCCCCACACTTAAAATCAGGAGGTGGTGGGAGATTAGGAGGGGGACACATAATCCCGTAAGCTTCCGCCGTGACTTGTTGTCCGTAAGTCTAGGATTTTCGTTAAACAATGCCGCGCCAATCACGAGACCCAGACGTGTGGTGCAGATTACGGGGGGCATCTACCGCCCGGTTCCAAACGTTTGCTCCCCCTCAAGCACTCGCTTTATATTTTTGCCACTGGAATTTGCAGTGCAAGAGCAAATACATAGCCACACAAAGGAATGTAAACATCCAATTCCAATAAGGCATGTAAACGTTTAGAAATGAATCATGGAAGAACTTTTACAGATCACAAGAGAAACTGTAGCATCACTCACGTTGTGGGACTTTATAAATTACCTAGTAGTATACCAATTTTCTAAATCAAATTAAGAGAAACATACTCAGGGACATCAGTAGAGACAACCAACAAACTACATGTGTCCTCTGCTATTCTAGAAAGACTGGTCACTTGCATTTATCACAAGCCTTGCAGAACTGGTATAAGGACAGGTGAGAAGCGCAAACTACCTTTAAAAACATGGTTGCCTTGCCTCTAATTTATTGAGAAGCTTATTACAAATCCAACAATTTCTAAGCACAAGATATTTTTGCAATTTGAATGGCAACAACCATTGTGCAATTTTGGGGGGAATAGTAGTCCCCTGAGAAATTAATCAAGCTCACCCCTTCAATCATACATAGGAGACGCGTTAGTGGTACAGTTGTTCAGGTTTTTATTAGCAACCATACAATCTATGCCTTCTTATATATATATATATCTAAAATCAACGTCGCACAATAAATATGTAGGTTAATAAAGATGACCAAAAAGGACTTCGCTGCCTCATTATATCCATCAAAAGAAAAGCAGACAAGGTAAGTCCTGCTAACTGGAATCAATGTTTCCAAGGATGAACATAATTTCAAACTTGTATAGTTGTATTCCTTCTCCATTAGCTTGACAAAAAAAATTGCTTCTGCAAAATAATTGTTGTGATCTTAGTGTTTTGTTCGAGTTCACAATGTCTCAAAAAAGGTGCATGTAGTGTTTAAGATCCTTTCTCTTGTCTGATTACCTTAAAGTAGCACTTAGGACAGGCTGAAAAATAAATTACAATCATGTTCCATAGCTTGATCAGCTTTGCAAAAGCACAGAAGTAACAACTACCAAACATGTACACAAGAATTAGTGATCACAATAACTAACTATCAAACATCAAGATGTAAGATAACTGTGGAAGACAAGGGAACAGAAGGTTTACCACTTGGTACTGTCGGTGACGACAACGATGGTGGATAGTTGCTATATCCATGGTCATCCACTGTGTAAGCACAAACTCTCTCAAATTGTAATGTTCTGATGTCCAACGTGCATAAGCCTGGCCCAAGCGATGAGTTCCCCCAGTGATTCAGGACCAAGTACTTCCCTATTGAACGTCTGAGCCTGGTGAGGGTGAGATTATCTTCTCCTTCTGCCAATGGCTGGAACCCCCACCATTGTTTCTCCAAATAGTATACACGCGGTCAGATGTGTCATGTCCACGGACAAGCATCCCAGGCCTGCCTTCTCCTGCCTCCACCATAATTATATCAAGACCCGATGCGCATTCGAATTCGGATGGGGGGTCAGCAATGGAGAACTCCATCCTCCGGGTGTCGAGCACCAATATTTTCATTCTGTACTCGAACATTGTACTCTGGGCGTGCGACAGCCAGTAAAAGCAGCCATATGCGTATTGGCGCCAGTAGAAGAGAATCTTCTCTGCCGACAAAGCACTGCAGCTGTGGGATGCAATGGCTCGCCATTGTCTGGTGCTGGAAGAGAAGACAAAGGCGATGAGCTTAGCTTCACACTGCACCATACACATGACTCTGAATGATGTCTCTTCCGTATCTGCTGCTGCCTCGTCTTCATCACCGGAAATCAGGAAAGCCTCTCTCAAGAATGGTTCCTCCACCGTAGCAGCTAGGTGGTGAGGGATTGGTGGAAGCAGAAGGTATCGCCGGTGCAGGGGGTCGCACACCGCCATGGCTCCACAAAAATATCCTCGGGGGCCGAGGAGGACGCGGCCGTCGCGGATGTCCTGGATGAACCAGCAGGTAGTGGGGGCTGGGGAAGGGACGAAGGAGAAGGTGAAGTCGGCGGCGAGGGCAACGGCGCCGGCTACTGACGCGGAGGGGTGAGGCGGCTCAGCGGGGTGGAAACCGGTGTTTGTACTGAGGAAGCCGAGCAGGGGCGGGGCGTGGAGCTTGCGGTACTGGCGGAGGAAGGAGCGGTCGGCCACGACGCGGCGGAAGGAGACGCAGGCGGCGGAGGCGCGGAGGAGGTCGGTTGGGGTGGGCAGGCGGAGGAAGATTTGAGCCAGGAGCTCGTCGGGGATCGGCAGAGAGGCCGTGGCCTGTGGGCCATGCCGCCGCGGATGAGTAGGGGGCTGGCAGCTGCGCTCGAGGATGGCAGATTCCAGGCGGTGGGCCGCCGCGTTGCCGCCCATCCCGGCGCCGGCGGTGAGAGAGAAACCCTAGTCTGCTGGTCTCGGCTGTGGACTGCGCGAGGGAGGGATTTTGGAGGAACAAACAAGACGGGAGGCGCTTATGACCGGAATTTGGACATTTTGAAGGGCCCTTTGGCGAATGTACAAGGTTCCATTCCATCCCGTTCCTACAAGTTTGTGCTTTTTTCCCCTCAAATATGCATGAGTGTGCGTATCATATATACTGGTATTATAAAAAAAAGGAGGTAAGAAACCCCGTCACAAGTAATTTACATGCCATGATTGCAGTGCAAATCACACCTTACTCCACACGTTACAAAACTCTGGGGACTACTCGCTATGTGCCTACTCTACGCCGCTACAAAGAAGACGTCTAACTCTTCTCGCAACACACATGCTTGTTGCCAAATCCTACATGTAGTCGCTCTACGGCGCAGTATCTGTTGTTGTCACGGTGTCACTCCATCAAATACTATGGCGTTCTGATGCTTCTACATCTTCCATGTGCTAAGGAGACAAATGACGCGCACCATCTTCTCCTGGCGGCCCCGATGCCCCTTCCTAGTGCGCCACTCCAACAATGACTCTCTCACTTGTGACGCACCTTGTACCACGCCTAAGGCCGAAATGACCTTGGTCCACACTTTCCGAGCAAAGACGTAATCAGTGAGGAAATGGTCGATTGTCTCTCCGTGTTGGTCACAGAACAAACATGAGACTTGATGCGGGAGGCCTCTGCACGCCAATCTATCTGGAGTCCAACATCGGTTCTTGATTGCAAGCCATGTCAAGAAAAGACATCTAAGTGGAGCTCGCGATTTCCATGTGAACGAAGCGGTGGGCGATACTCCATAGCCGCAAATTTTGTTGCATAGGACGATTTGGCAGAGTAGTGGCCCTCTTTCTCCCAAGACCAAATAATACGGTGTCTCTTCTGATCAATGAGATGAACCGCCGCAACCAAAGGCCAAATGGTCATATACTACCCCATAATTTCCACGTCCATTGATGGCCCAACACCCCGTGCCCAGCTGCCCTCGGTTAGGGCTTCGAAGATAGTACATGAGCTCTTCGTGTGATTGGAAACTAGTTCATACGCTTGCGGTGCTAGCTCATGAATTCGAAAGCCATTGAGCCACCGGTCCTCCCAAAACAGCGTGTCACATCCATCGTCCACCTCAGCTCGAGCTGCCGATTGGAATATTTTCTTTTCTTCTTTCGGAACCGAGAAGATGAACTCAAACCAAGGCCTACTCCAATCCGCCCATTGCAACCATAGCCATTTGGCCTGTAGAGCCACATTCATCCAGCGCATATCGAGCACACTGAGGCCACCGATCCACTTTGGCCTACAAACTATTTCCCAGGGCACAACACACTTGCCCCTTCCAGCCTCAGCCTTTCCGCACTAAAGAAACTCGCGGCAGGTCTTAACCAATGTTGCAATTGTCTTCAGCGGGAGGTCTATGGCAAGCATCGAGTGAATCGGGATCGCATAGAGGACTGATTGTACCAACAACTGCCTACTGCTCTGCGGTAGCGTTGCCGCTTTCCAATGAGGCAAGCACACGACAAGGTGACCTACAACGCCCTTAAACGGAGCCGTCATTTGCTTCCTATGGATAATGGTAGACCGGGACACTTGCATGAGAAAGTCATGCCGGAGCAGCCAAGTGTTCCACATACCAAGCTCATCTCCTCCTGAGAGCAGCGGATCAGGATGGCTGCACTCTTTTTCGTGTTGATAAAATGAAAAAAAAAACATTGCTCTTGAAGAATGAAGTTTCCTATGGAATAATGAATTAGTGGCATGATATAACTCTTGAAGAAGAAAAGGGAAATGAAAAATAGAATTTTTTTTGCTTTTTTTCAAAGGTGAATGAATTAGTGGCATTGGTATTACACTTCAAGAAAAAAAGAGTAAACCAAATATTGACAAAATTTGCACACAATTTACAAAGAAATTGCATTTTTAATAATATGCAATAAATAAATAATAGTGAAATTTTCATGAACAGTTTTCGAATGAATCAGTGGCATGGAGAGGCCCTTCGCTCCAGGTGGTGACTATGGCTATGTGCCTGTGGGCGCAGCGCCAGGCAGCGTGGACGCGGGCGGGAAGGCGTCGTGCCTGCCTCTCGCCAGGGAGGTTGGCGTAGCGGCGGCCGGCAGGGCAGCCAACTTCATCGTCTCGCAGCTGTCCATCCATGCGGCGCTCGTGCTGGTGGCCGCCGGCACGTGAGGCGAGACGCGTGGCGAGCTCCTGGTCGGCGGAGACAGGCCTGGGGCAGCTAGGGCTATAGCCCCAGGCCTAGAAACAACTTTCTTTGTAATTTTTTTATGCAAAGCATAGAAAATCATAAAAGTTTATCACTCAACATAGCACAGCCCCAGGCGTAATCTACGTCTAGCTCCGCCACTGCTTCTGAGGTTCCTCGGGTCGGCGTCGCTCGACGAGCTGCGTGGCGCGCCGGCCACGGAGCTGGCGCTGTTGGAACCGAAGCTCTCTAGCTACCTCTCCTCTCACTCGAACGGAGGTGAAAAAAGAAAAACAGTGGACACAAGATTTTTCGGCCGGCGCACGAACGCCGCTACGGACGCACGAATACCCCAATCCTTTTCTTTCTTACAGTGGCTATATAGCTACACACGACTCCGATTTACAACTGAGGAGTACAATGTTTTTATAGGCCAGGGAACACACACCTATTGGAGCGCCAGGGAACACACACCTAGCACGTACTCCATCCTTGCGCTACCTACGCCACCATGCCAACTAATTCCGACTCGGTCTCCCTATACGCACGTACGCAGCTCACCTACATGCACTAACAACCTCAACATACAGCCGGCTTTGTAGCTAGCCAAGACGTAGCACCCGTGGACTTTCCCTGGTGATCCGGTCATCCGATCGTGAGCTTGGAGTTCTCGTCCGCACGACCTCGATGTCAGGTTGCTTCGCTGCGCCTGCTGCATACTACTCCGTCGTCATCCGACTACAAGCCACGAGCACACACACTACACACAAATGCACACACGCCACGTTACTGCGTCCCGCACGTCCCGCGCGAATCCACCGTGTCCGATGAGTCCGACTGCACCAGTACATCCCGCACATCCCGTGCGAATCCATCGCGCCCGACGAGCCCAACCACACACGCCTACACCGCGGTCCCGCCGTGCCTAACACGCCCAGCGCGTCCGACACTGGAGCCGCGGCTTATTCCGGCCAACAGGCGCGCAGGCTCAACGGCCTGGCGCAGACGTCCTTCGCCTGCGGCGTGTGGGTCGACCGGAGGCAGGCGCTGGAGCCGGAGTTCGTGGCCATTGCCGCGTCAGGCTACGCCGCCACCGCGGAAGCCGTGGATTTCGCCCAGGGCGCCGAGCAGGCGAGGCGGCGAGTGAACGCCTTCGTCGAGGGCGCGACCAACAAGCGCATCCGCCGATCCGCGACGTGCTCCCTCCGGGATCGGTCAGCTCGCCACGGTCGTCGTCCTCACCAACGCGCTCTACTTCAAGGGGGCGTGGTTCCAGCCATTCGACAAGTCGGGGACCTTCACCGGGCCGTTCCATGTCCCCGACGGCACCACCGTGCGCGTGCCGTTCATGACGACGGGCCGGTTCGAGTTCAAGCAGCAGATCGCCGTCTACCCGGGCTTTAGGGCCCTCAAGCTGCCCTACCACAACGACGCCGACCACGCCGCCGCCGCATTCTACATGCTTCTCCTTCTCCCAGACGACGGCAGCCTCGCCGGTGGACTTCGTGGCGGATCGGCCGTTTCTATTCGCCATTGCCGAGGAGAAAACCGGCGCGGTGCTGTTCCTTGGCCATGTGCTCAATCCTCTCGCTGGTTAAATTAATGAGTACGAGTAGCTGACTAGATCTGGGAGAGTGTGTAGTATAAACAAGAGGTAAATACAATTGTGGTGCTTCAAGTTGCTACTGATGTTCAGTTTAGTGCATGAACTTGAAAAATACGCCGAACTGGTTCTAAAACTTGACACAGACGCGCATATACGGTGTTAATCACACTCTTAGACATAAAGTGCGTCGAGGTGGCACCGTATATGCTGATGTGGCACAGACATGGCGCGAGGCCCACTTATAACTACGAAATATAATTACTTAAATACTATATGTCTCTATGACTAATGGGCCCGCCTGTCAGTACCTTAGCAAAAATAAAATGGAAAATGAGCTTGACAGGGATCGAAACAGCAGCCTGACACTTGGTTACTGCTCGCGCTAGCCATCCAACCAAACAAGTTTTAATAGTAATATTGGCCCCTCAAGCTTGATATATTGAGACGGAAGCTCCTGTGTCCTGAAATGATATGCAGCCAGTGGCCCATATTGCACACGTTATTTTAAAAATATGTAAAAAAACCTAAATAATAATCATAATAATAAAAGTAAGATTCAAATATTCATGTGCTATGAAAAATTACCGAATGCCCCAAAAAATCTGTGTGCACACAAAGTAAATATATAGAGGTGTAACCACTTGGCATGAGTGGTAAGCTATATCAAAACAAATAAAAATAGAGGTGTACCGCATACAATAAAATAAATTACTAAACAATATTCCTGTAATATTTAGAAATATCAAATTATTGTTTACAAAATACTCCCTCCGCCCCGTAATGTAAGATATTTTTTAAACTAGTGTAGTGTCAAAAAGCGTCTTACATTATGGGACAGGGGGAGTACTATTTTTTAGAAAATAATAATTATTTATAAAAACTAATTTAAATGTATTATATACCTCTCATGAATTATATTTAAATAGTATTTTAAATAATAAGTTAATATTTCTAAAAATTACAGGAACATTTTTAAGTAAGATAGTTTATTACATACCTCTCTATATTTATTGCATACACACGGATATTTGTGTAGCATGGAGTAATTATTAATTACACATGAATATCAAATCTAGATTTTATTATTAATATTATTATTGACATACTTTTTACATTAAAAAATAACATGTGGTAAATGGGCCACAGGCTGCAATCCATTTATGTATACAGGAGTTTTCGGTTCAAACACATTAAGTATGAGGGGCTGACGTTGGCATGGAATTATGTTTGGTGGAGTGATGAGCGAAATTTTCCCCAAGCGTCAGGTCGCAGGTTTGATGCCTGTCCAGTATATTTTAATATTGATATTCATGTGGTGGTATAGATCTCAAAGGATCAAGCGAAGAACAAGGTTCTGGATGCTGGCGGTTGATTTATATATGAACTGAGCAATGACGGCACAATTGGGTAATTAACTCTTAATTTAGTCACCCGCTAGGTGGGAGTAACTTAATTTGCACTATCTCGCAGCACTATAGATTTAATTTTTAAAGATATGAAGGTATTTAATTTCTGAAGATACGAAGGAATATTTTCTACGGCGAAGTATCCAGTGAAAATATCTTTTCAACGAAAATCTGAAAATTCGTACGTGAGCCATCAGATCTATAATGGACGTCATGGATCAAAGGTGGGATCCCTGAGCATCCACTTAAACGCGATTAACAACTAACCCCCTGTTCTCGTAATGATTAGCCAAAATCGTTGAGGATTGCCTTACCCAACTCCGACCTAACTCTCCCACGTCCACGGGATGCTGCCGCCGGGAACGCCACGGCGGTTCCGAGACTTCTCGCAACGGCGACACCCAAGGCACGGCGACCATAACTGACGGAGACACGGGGACGCACAACGTCAGAGCTCCGTCTCATCGTCGGTAGGACTCCCGAGGAGCCGAGGCGAGAACGCCGCCGCAGGGAAGACGAGGATATCCGCGGCGTCCGAACAGGCAGCTTCACCGACGACGCAGACCGTGTGACAAGGGAGGGGAACTGCGTAGGTGACGCGTATGCCGGCCGCACCGGCCATGGGGATGAAGTAGAGCAGCGCCGTGCTACCAGGGCCACCAAGCTGATGCGCCGGGTGACGGTGGGTGTGACCTGCAGGTAGCCGCGTCCATCACAGTGGCATCCGCATGCGTCGACCTCGAGCGGCAACACGGCGGACGCGGGCTGCCCCCATGCTATTTAGTTCTCTGAAGAATTATACCTCAGTGATCCAATTTCTCTGACGAAATATTAGTGCAGCCTCTGTTCTCTGAAGAATTGTACCTCACTGATCCAATTTCTCTCACGAAATGTTCAGCGCAGCCTCTGTTCTCTGAAGAATTGTACATGCAAATGCTGAAGCTTGTGCACTGATATTTGCTAATCTGTTAGTGCTGTGCAACTCCCCTGTAGTTTTTGAGGATTACTGTTCGGTGGTGATGAAAAAATTGAAAAATCTGAATACACAACTTCGAATTCCATGCACAGTTTCAGCTTCATAAAATGTTGGCACAAAACCCATAAATTAACATCTTTGTAAAGTTTTGCAGAGCTTCAGCTTAATAAAATATTGGCACAATGCCCATTCACAAATCATGTAACACACGAACTTGTAGTTCCGAATAAGCAACAAGCCATGTCAATTGATTAATGTGGTGGTCGTAAACTCTGGAGCTAGTGTTAGGTTAACCTCTACACTACATGGCCAGGGGACATAAGGTTCGCACGGACGAGAATGAGCGCTGACGTTGAATAATCTGAAGGTTGAGACGTAACTGGACGAGGGTGAGCAGCAGACGACAGAGGCCAGTCACGGCCGATGAAGAGAAGGGCATGGCTCGAGTCGCCACCGAGGAAGGGCCCGTTGTTGCCGGCGGAGGGAATGACATGGCTCGAGTCGCCACCGGACGAGATGCCGACGGAGGGCCTGTTGCTGCCGGCGGAGGGCAAGGACTAATGGCCGCCGGAACACGATTCTCCATTGTGACGTAATAGATTGGAACGTGAACCGATCGAAGGGATACTCACAAAGAATTTTTACTGCTTGATGATGGATAAGTTAAGGGGTTATCTGCTAATTGCATTTAAGTGGACGCTTCGGAATCCCACCTTTAATCTATGGTGTCCATTATAGATCTGATGGCTCACATAGAAATTTTCAGATTTTCACTGAAAAGCCATTTTCATTGGATACTTCGCCATTTTCTACATCACTCGTATGAAGTTTCCTCATCTATCGAATTTCTCAGATACTCCTTGTAGTAATAGTCTTACCATATAGTCATTTTAAGAAGTCAAACTGTGAACCCAACTATGCATTTTGGATGCAAATTGTTTTAAGATTTTTCGTACAATAATATACTCCTGCGGTGGTTGTAGTTCAAGCATGACATTGAACAAGACATTGCAACACACATCGTTGTCTACTTTCTCCATAGCCCACTATTTTCAATGCTTATGTTAAGGCCCCCAGTTTTTATTTCGCCCCGGGCCCCCGAAATGTCAGGACCGACGACTCAAACCACTCGTGATAGTCGTCGGATTTTGCTATTTCGTGTTCAAATCCACTGGTAGTCCTTAGATAGACCAGTCGAGCCGGCCTGTCAACTGCATCCATCACACCGCAAAGCCCGACCCCCTCGAGTCACTTCCCCAAGCCGTGATTTGTAAATAAACCATATAAAATAAAGTCAGATATGGACTAATCAAGCGCGAACGCGATCTAGGTGGTAAATACAGTTGTAGCCTGCCATACTTACTTGGCTAGCTTGCTAGCTAGGAGAAAATTTTCATGGTTTGCAAGTGAGATGGCAGGTCAATCTCCAACAACGGTGAGCAGGAGCCCCACTTTTGCCTATATATGCATATCCTTTGTCTCCAAATCAAGAAGTACACACGCCCGATTGCGTACCCGCAATACAACCACGTCTCCGTTCCTCTTTCCGGCTCCGTTAAGCTCAACAAGTACATCAGGCCCACCTTCAACAGGAAGGTCTGGGTACAATGGCCGCCGCTTCTCCTCTACGTCAATCACACTTTCTAGCACCCAACCACCAACACCACCTCCACCTGCTAGGACGGGGGGATGGTGTAGCCACATGGATATCTTGAACCCATCTAGAGTGATCAGTTTCAATACGTTCCCGTGTGACGACGTCGCCAAGTGGAGTTGGTTTTCGTTGCAGTTGGTAGGTGGGAGCTTCACCAGTCCCGACATCCTCGTCCTGACGTCGTAGGAGAGGATTTGTTTGCCGTGGTCTGCTAGCCAGTGGAGAAGGCCACCGTGGAGGATTGCGGGGCGGTTGTAGTCACGAATTGACCACCATAGAGAGTCGGGGTGGCTGTCGTAAGTAGTGAGGGTCCCCCAGGTACCAGAGGTTGAGATTTGATGCTTCTTAAAAGGTTGAGATCAAAGAAAAGCAACATGAAGGAGCAGCCAATGCCATCCGCGGCGGTGAGAAGGACATACTTATGGGCGGAGGTAATGCTAATGGGGACATAAGGCGATTTTGGGAGGAAGGAAGTATGGCCTGTCATGGGGTTGTGCACACATAGGTCCAAGCGGTGCTTGTACTTGGCTCGCTTATTGACATGTTTGTTGCAGAGGACGATGAGGCCGCCACGGAGAGTAACTGGACGGTATTTGTCAAGGAGGCTGGCCGTGCAACATGACATGAAGGGTGAGAGGCGATCATGGCAGAAGGACATGGTGGCAGGTGTGACTGGGTGGACCACAGTCAGGCGACGTTCATTATAGGTGGAGAGGTAGGCGAGGATGCAAGGAGCCGCCTCCAGGGCAACACGATGGATAAAGGACAGTCTTAGGATGTCACGGCGGAGGTACTTGCAGAGGGCAGCGCAGCGGACAATGGTGAAAACGTCGGTGCGTGCCATGATCTCGAGGAGGAGATCGGCTGGGAGCGTGAACGCCGAGGCAATCGCCGGCTCCTGCGTCGGCACACATACGTTGTTCCGTCGGCGTTTCCCTGGCGCCATGGTTCGGTTCGTGTGCGTTTGAGGTAGAGGCACTGTCTATAAGTAGCTACGTACTAGCTAGCAAGGAATCCTTGCAAGTCTCCGGCCGCAAACCAGTCCCCATGAAATATGTATGTATGGTAATTTTCTCGTAGAAAAAAGAGAAAGAAATATGTATGGTAATCACCAAGCCGAATTCGTGTGTACAACGGGATGAGCTACCAGATCGGACACGATCGAGGACCCAAATCGGACCGAGCCAGCATATGCACGTAGAGAAGGAAGAAACAATAACTTAAAGGCGAGTTTGACTTTGACTGGCAAACACACGAAACGAAATCAATTCGGTTTGGTGTACATGCTCGCTTGCTCAATAATTTGGCATACGTACTCATTTGAATAATGCAGAACAGCTAGGAGGAAACCCAAGAAACTTGAAACACATCAGGCAGAACAGCTAGGAGGAAACCCAAGAAACTTGAAACAAATGGAAGACTTCAAAGATTGCCTGGACATGTGCGCACTGGCGGACATGGGATACTCATGATACCCATTCACATGGGATAATAGACGTGATCCGCCGAATAATATACAAGTAAGACTAGATAGAGCCACATGCACAAACGACTTCATGCAAATGTTTTCTGGGTCGACGGTGCAACACGTCATGATAGAGGAGTCGGACCATTTGGCTTTGATTATCAGTGTACGAGAAGAAGCAGAGTGCAGGCCAAATATACAACGGCGTTTTAGGTACGAGGAGATGTGGACAAGGCATGAAGATTATGAGGCTATGGTGAAAGAGCTGTGGGAGGCGGATGGCCATAAGGCTAGCGACATGGGAGATATGATGCAGAAATTGGGACGGGTGTCAGGCAGCATGCACAAGTGGGGTAAGGAAGTGTTTGGCTCAGTACGCATGCAAATAAAACATCTGAAAGCTGACATGCAAAGAATTAAAGAACAGGAGCTCACCCCAGGCCGCATGCAACAACTACGTGAGGTTAGCAAGCTATTGCATGAACTATATCTACGTGAAGAGATAATGCAAAGGCAACGGTCTAGGGTAGACTGGCTGGTAGCGGGCGACCAAAATACCAAATACTTTTAGAACCGTGCCTCTCATCGGAGAAGGAAAAACACGGTCAAATATCTACTTCGCCTTAATGGAGCCAGATGTTCTGATGATGAAGGTATGCGGGCGCTGGCAAGGGATTTCTACTCGGAGCTGTTTTCCTCTCAGGGTGTTGCTAACATGGACAATATTCTGGACAATATTCCTGTGAGTGTTTCTGATAATATGAACATCGAGCTTGGGGCTCCCATATCGGATGAGGAGATTGAGAGAGCACTCTTCTAGATGGGGCCAACTAAAGCTCCAGGGCCGGATGGACTACGGGCACTCTTCTATCAACGACACTGGTCTTTGGTAAAGGAGGAGGTTTGTAAAGCAGTGAAGGATTTTTTGAGTGGAGGAGAGATTCCAGATGGCTTCAATGATACTATCCTAGTCTTGATCCCAAAGACAAAATCACCGGACTCTCTCTCTCAATTCAGACCGATTAGTCTGTGCAACGTATTGTACAAAATTGCAGCAAAGGTACTCGCTAACAGATTGAAGAAGAGTTTACCAATCATGATCTCTGAGGAGCAAAGCGCGTTTGTGCCAGGGAGGCTGATTACGGACAATGTTCTCGTGGCTTACGAATGCGTGCATGCAATAAGAAGAAGGAAGAGGAAGAAACCGCTGTGCGCAGTAAAATTAGATATGATGAAAGCTTACGATCGAGTTGAGTGGTCTTTCCTTGAAAAGATGATGCTCAAATTTGGGTTTTCTCAAGCCTGGACAGCCATGGTGATGAGATGTGTAACATCGGCAAGGTTTGCGGTCAAACTCAATGGAGACCTGTCACAAGGTTTTCTACCATCTCGGGGTTTACGGCAGGGGGACCCGCTATCTCCGTACTTATTCCTGTTTTGCGTGGAAGGTTTCTCATCCTTACTCAAGAAAGCTCAACAGGAGAAGGATCTAAAGGGAGTGTCTTTTGGGCGCACTGGCCTCACTATTACACACCTATTATTTGCTGATGATAGCATTATCTTCCTGGAAGCTTCAGTGGATAACTTAACTTGCTTGAGCAACATTCTGCAGGTTTATGAGAATGCATCGGGGCAGAAGGTTAATTTCCAAAAATCGTCTATATTTTTTGGCAAAGGATGCAGTGAGGAGGATAAGCTCAATCTTAAAAATGTGTTGGGAGTTAAGTCGGAGGCTCTCAATGAGAAATACTTAGGCCTCCCCACCACGGTTGGGCGGTCCAAGGATGGATGCTTCAAACATGTCAGCGAGGCAGCGAGGGGGAAAGTATCTGGGTGGAAAGGGCAGGGCTTGTCGAAGGCAGCAAGGGAAGTGCTTGTTAAGTCGGGGCTGCAGTCAACGCCGACTTACTGTATGAGTATTTTCCAACTCTCCAAGAAGATGTGCCGGAAACTGAAAACTATCTCTTCAAAATTCTGGTGGGGAGCGGCCAACGGTGAGCAAAAAGTCCATTGGGTTGCATGGGACAAAATGTATTCAACCAAGCGCTCCTAGCAAAGCAAGTATGGCGAATCCTCACTATGCCCGGATCTCTTTGTGCAAGGGTGCTGAAGGCACGGTATTTTCAAGACATGGATATCATGTCAGCCACATGTCCGAAAGAAGCCTCATATACATGGCGAAGTTTGATTCATGGCAGGGGTTTGTTAATGCATGGACTAGTCTGGAGAGTGGGAGATGGCACTAAAATTAATGTGTATCATAACAATTGGATTCCCCGCAGCGGCAGCTTAGCACCACTGGGTGCTGAGTTTGATCCCCAAGCGACTAAGGTAGCGCACCTGTTAAACGGGCAGGGCTCGGGTTGGGATGAAAGCAAGATTGACAGGATCTTCTCGAACACAGACGCGGCAGATATCAAGCAAATTGTCATTGGAGGGATGGGTACAGAAGATTACAGGGCTTGGAATTTCACTAAATCGGGCATCTTCACGGTCAGGTCGGTGTACCATCTCGGTGTCTCAATCCAGAGAGCGAAGAGGGGAATGGCGTCAAGCTCTAACCGGGCAGCAAATCACAGGATTTTCCTGCAGCTATGGGATGCCGATGTCCCAAACAAAGTGAAAATTCATACTTGGAGAATGGTCTCGAATGGATTGGCTGTCGGGATGGAACTACAGCGACGACGGATTAAACAGGGGGTGTTTTGCATTGCTTGTGGACGCGAGGAATCCCTAGACCATCGCTTCTGGCGATGCCCTCATACGACCCTCTTCTGGGAAATGCTACGAGTGGAAACTGGCGTTCAACCACCAGGACGGGCACATGAGGTTGTAGAGGGTAGAGGCATACGTGCATGGATCCTGGAGTGGCTCTTGAGTGCACCGGCGGAGGAAAGGAACCTGGTAATGATGGCATGGTATGAGCTCTGGTTGGCTAGGAATAATGCAAGAGAGATGAAGAAAATTGAGGAACCGATCACAATTGTCAGAAGGGTACTAAATCTGGTGGAGGAATGGAGATCAGTCCATGCAAAGGATGTGCGACAACCGAGCCAGCGAGCGATGCCAACTTGGAAGAAACCGGAGATTGGATGGGTTAAAGCAAATGCGGACGGAGCAATGAGAAAGGGTAATACGGCGGGAGCTGGCGGTGTAGTCCTAAGGGACTGCCATGGTGAGTTCCTTGCAGGAGCGTGCCATTTTTTTCCGGCTGTCGCCGACCCCGAAGTGGTGGAGCTGTAGGCATGCCGCCGAGCTATTGTGCTTGCTCAGGAGCTCAATGTGCAGAAGCTCGTCCTTGAGACGGACTCCAAGGAGGCGGTCAGGAAGCTGGTGGATGTTCAGGAAATCAAAGTATTACTTCGAGGGATTCAAGAACACCGTATTATATGGGCTCGTAGGAGTGCGAATAAAGTAGCACACATCCTAGCTAGGGAAGGTTGCTGTAATTCGTTATGTAAAACCTGGCTTCATGTGCCCCCGGAGTGCGTTCGCTCCGAGGTTACAGAAGAGAGGAACAATGAATAAATAAGCAACATTTTTCCCCTAAAAAAATAATGCGTACATGCAACTAGCGATCATACCTTTTCTTTTTTTAAACACCGTACAATCCAAGTCGCTCACATGAAAGAAAAAAACAAAAACACTAATGTCCACACGTGTGGCAACATTGCAACTCGCTCACACGTTTGGATTACAGTTCAGTTAAGTTTGCACGAATCTTGACATATTGAGGCAGTTCTCGCGTGCCACGTAAGACAAGGCCGGTGTGTGGGCGTTGGAGAGGTCGCCCACACGCCTCACAGCACGCGGTTGCCAGCTGCGCTGTGTGGGCGAACTAATTTCTGTCCACACAGCCACCACCTAGTCCACGCGCGTGTGGGCGAACTGTTTTTGGCCCACACGATAGTCGTACGTTGTTGGATGGCAATTGCAGTTGCGCGTACATGGCAACTAAGTAAACACACGTGGCAACTATGATTCGTTTGCTAGATGGCAACTGCAGTTGCGCGTACGTGGCAATTAGGTAAACATACATGGCAACTGTGATTAACCACACGTGGCAACTTGGTAAACACACATGGCAACTATTGTTTGACCATATGTGGCTAGTTAATCACACATGACAACTATGATTTGATTACACGCGACAACTATCATAAATTAGACATGGCAACTATAGTTAACCAAAACAGAGAGAGTTGCCATGCTTTTGCAGCCATATTTGCCATCCCGGATAACTACATCTGCCATCCCGGATGGCAAGTAAATCGTCATCCCGCGGATACCTATTGTAGCTGCGTCAGGATGTGTGGGCATATTTGCTTCGTGCCACACACGCAGGATAGGGATGAGTGGTATTTGTTGGGCGTGTGGCACGAAGTAGCTGCATCCACACGTGTGGGCAATTCTACTGTTCGCCCACACACAGCCCGTATGGGCTGCCCCCTGCTCATGCCACACACGGTGTGTGGGCGAATGCCTATTATGCCACACGTGTGGTAGATATCAGCGTCCAAAAAAAGACATCTTAATTTATTTTATTTAGGGATAAGTATATTTTTCATCCTTCGACTTTTTTAAAAGTATAGAAATGGTTCTTCAATTTCAAAACCAGCAAACGTTGATTCCTCAACTTTCAAAATTGGATAAGGCTGCCCGTAATGGGAGTATCATAGGTAGTATCATGCATGCCAACTAAGCAATTTTGATGAGGTGGCATAAAATTAAATGAAGAAAGAGAGGCTTGAGTATCATATCATGATACCGTATCATATTAAATGATGTGCTACTTTGTGTCATGCATAGCAATAAATGTAGTCCTCTATGATATCAACATATGATACTATGCATTAGGGATGTAGTATCATAGACTAGTACCATATGCATGATACTAGTATATGATACTTCCCATTACAACCAGCCAGTGGCGGAGCTTGGGCTGATTTTATGGAGGGGCAAATGGGCTGGAGGGGCAAGAAATATGAGTTTAGGCTGATTTTAACTGGGCATATGGGCTGAATACTAGGGGATATATGCTAGTTTTCTCATGGGCTGGGGGGCAATGGCCCAGGTTGCTCTCCACTAAGCTCCGCCACTGCAACCAGCCTAAGTTAAGTCACTCGCCCGCTTCGGGTGGTTTCCTGCTGACGTGGCGTTGTTTTTTGACTCAAAGTGACAAGTATGCCCTCCGTCACATCAACCCAAATTTTCACTTTACTTCCTGCTATTTATCTCTCTCACTTACATATAGACCCCATCATCTTCAACCTCTAAACCAGGAGACCTCTTTCTCGATATCTCCCCACAAGCCGCAGCTCTGATGGCCCCGGAGCGTGTACTGCTATACTGTAGCGGGCTCGTCCAGGGCGACGTCATGCACCATCAAGCCCACCCGGCTCACACGTGTTGGACCTGCAATTCCGTGACCATGAGGCAGTCGCGCGCTCGCCCTGCTCAGTTTGTTTGCCGCGCAGTCCGCCTCTGTCTGCGTGTACCCGACCTGAACGAACAGCATCCGGAGGTGCATAAGTTGCGTCCCGGCCATGAGAGCCCTGGTCTCCTAGCTGCCACCTCGTCTGCACGTGATGCCTGCATATCATCAACCAAGGAATACACAATCTACATCTCGTCACCAACGATGACCAGCAACACGACACACACCACGGCGACGCTGGCTGTGTCGCTGACGTTGGGGCTGCAGCAGCAGCAGCACAACACGCACGATAGGCGACCGTGGAGAGAACACGCACGAAGGCGAGAGGCGACAGGCGATCGTGGAGGTTCTATAGCTCGGCACGGTGTGCGATGCTAGTTCATAGCACGCGCATCTTTGTGCTGCTGAGCTCGAAGGGGCAGGTGCCCGCACGCCACTAGAACTGCCAAGGCCAGAGCACGTACCAGTCCGAAGTCTGGTTTTAGTCCAAAACCAATGCCACGTCAGCGGAAAACCACCCGAAGCCACGGGAGGGACTAAATTTATCCGGTTTTGAAAGTTGAGGGAGCAATGTTTGCTGGTTTTGAAACTAAGAGCAACTCCAACAGGCCGACCCAAACGGACGGTGATTTCGTCCGCTTTTTGTCCGTTTGGGTCGGCGCCCGTCCGGCGTCCGTCCTGTTTTTCATATGGATCGGCAACGCGCCGACCCATATTTGCACGCGTGGTCGGCTGACCATCCAATTTTGCATTGCATTCAACAAATTGTGAAAATGAAAATTTAACAAACAAAATAGTCCGCCCAAATAAATAGTATAGTTTCACAGACCAAAATAAAAATAAAAATGTTCACATAGTTTTACGAACGAATAAAAGAAGATATATCTATTGGTTGCCAACATGAGTCCACATATGCTCAACCAAATCATTTTGCAGTTGCACGTGAGTTTTCCAATCACGCATGTCTTCATGAAACTGAGTGAACTGCTCAAATGTCGCCGCTACTCCATGCTCAGGCACAACATTCTCACCCTGAAACTGAAAGTCTTGATCGTACAGACGTTCCGGGCGCTCGTCTTCTACAATCATATTGTGCATGATCATACAAGCAGTCATCACCTCCCATAGTTTCTGCGTGCTCCAAGTATTAGCAGGATACCGAACGATGCCCCATCGAAATTGCAAAACACCAAAGGCACGCTCGACATCCTTTCTAGCACTCTCTTGCTCTTGGGCAAATCTTTTCCTTTTCTCTCCAACAGGGTTGGGTATTGTCTTTACAATAGTGGTCCACTGAGGATAGATACCGTCACCCAAATAGTACCCTTTGTCGTAGTTGTGGCCGTTGACAGTAAAGTTCACCGGTGGGCTGTTGCCTTCGGCAAGCCTAACAAACACCGGTGAGCGCTGAAGCACGTTGATATCATTGTGTGATCCAGCCATGCCAAAGAAAGAGTGCCAGATACAGATATCTTGAGACGCCACTGCCTCTAGTATGACAGTGCAAGCCCTGACATGTCCCTTATATTGCCCTTGCCAAGCAGAAGTGTTCTTCCACTCCCAGTGCATGCAGTCTATGCTGCCAAGCATCCCCGGGAAGCCCCTGCTAGCATTCATCGCCAGCAAACGGGCTGTATCTACAGCTGTCGGCTCTCTCAAGTACTTAGGGCCAAACACAGCAATCACAGCCTTGCAGAACTTATACAGGGACTGTAGGCATGTAGACTCGTTCATACTGACGTACTCGTCAATGAGATCATCGGGCACTCCGTATGCAAGCATTCGGATGGCGGCAGTGCATTTATGATAAGAGGAGAAACCAATCTTGCCGACGGCATCCTCTTTGCACTCGAAGTAGTCATCATAGCCGACCACTCCCTCTCTAATACGGTTGAAAACATGCCTACTCATACGAAACCGGCGGCGGAATTTGTGATGTTTGAACAACGGGTTTGTTGTATCAAAGTAGTCCTTCCAGAGAAGGAAATGCCTGCTCTCTCGGTTACGATTCAACGCCGGAAGGTGGCCCGGAATGGAGCCACGAAACAACGGCCGCTGGTTGTTGAGGTGGTGATGGACCAACACGGCAGCCAATATCTCCTCCTCGTCGTCGGACGATGAATCGTCGGAGTCGTAAAGGAAATTGTGGAAAAAGAACTCGTCGGCGGAGTCCATTTTCGTACCTTGGCAAACTGTCGAACAGCTTGCGGACGTCGAAGAAGGAGACGGCCGGCGAGGGGAGACGCGGCACCCACAGACTAGCTAGTTGCCCGGCCGGCGTCCGACGAGCGTGCCGGTCGTGTGTGGCGGGGGCGGCGAGGTGTCTTCTTGGTCGCGGGCGGCTGTGCGGTGGGGGAAGCGGCGGCGGGAACTAGTTTGCTCCCCGGCGGCGGCGGGCGACTGGGGACAGGGGCGGCGTTGCTGGGCGAATGTGGAGGCGACGGCAGCTGGAAGAGTCGCCGCAAAAATGGATGGCAGCGTCGGTGATGAAGGAGGCGGGGGCGAGGGTTGCTTGTTGGCCGGGGGAAGGGAGGCCAATGTGCCACAGACCAGCGGGCCCGGGGACAGGAGTAGGCGACCGCGCGCGCGTCCATCGCGTGTCCGCGCCGACGCAAATCAGGCTCAAAAATGGGCCGGGAATGGGTCGTCCGCGGATGAAAAACGGACGCGCGTCCGTTTGGGTCGGCGCGTTGGGTCGCCTTTTCTGTCCTCGCCGATCCAAACGGACGGCCGCGGACGAAATGGGTCGCCCCATTGGAGTTGCTCTAAAGGACTATTTCTATACTTTCGAAAGAGTCAAGGGATGAAAAATATACGCATCCCTTTTATTTAACACAAAAAGAAATCATAATTCATGTTCTTCAGTACAAGTCATGTGTATGCGAGGGGGAAGGGTCAACACGGCAGCATCGATCTTCTGATGGGCCCAACTTCGTGTGCAATTTAAATCATAGAAATGCATTTTAATACTTCTAGAACTACACTTCGTGTAGCCACCAATGTTTTTGCTGAAGAAAGAATCAGTGCTCATCATCACTGGCTAATAAATACTCATATATAAATATAGTGTTTTCTACTCCCTCCATTCCTAAATATAAGTCTTTCTAAAGATTCCAACAAGTGACTACATACGAAGCAAAATGGATGAATCTACACTCTAAAATATGTTTACGTACATCTGTATTTTATAGTTCATTTAAAATATCTAAAAAAACTTATATTTAAGAACGGAGAGAGTAGTAGTATAGAAAAAACAGATTTGCTAGCCCAACTAACACGCCATGATCAGGGTAACGTGCGTTGGTCATGACCACTCCCCTTAACGAAGGTTCATTGATCGAAGAGAAGGTTCACCTTCATACAAGCAGAGGATGAACATGGTGGGACACGTGTGGTACCTCGACACAGGAGTAAGCAACCACATGACCGACGACAAGGACCAGTATTCTGAGTTAAATCTCTCGGCTGGAGGCACGGTACAGTTCGGTGACGGGCGGACCATTGACATCAGAGGGCGAGGCACTATCCTCTTGAGCTGGAGTACTGCGGTCACAAGGTGCTCACGGATGTGTCCATTGTCAAATCAGAGAGGAACCATATACATGCAACACCAGCGAGGAACCTAAAATCCATTGTCAAATCCTGAGTTTAAGATGAACGGTAACATTAGTACGTGGACCACGCAAGCATCCATATTGCCAAAATATCACACAATAAATCCGTAGCAATATATGCTACCATTCAATTTGATAACTGCAATGTTGTCCTTAGTATGACGATAATAATTCGAGTTATCATTCGAATATAAGTAGTTTTGCGCTGCGTACAAGTACGATTTGAGCAAACGCACAACCTATACGCCATGGCCTGGAAGATCATCCGAATGACCAGCTACGTGTTGTATTTTAGCTTGCGACATCGACAAACTCAAACCCGTTGTCAATGGAAGCCTTCACTGCATCCATCACAACCTGCGTCTTCCTGGTGATGGCCGGCCACTTGCCCTCAGGCTTGGCGCCGGCGTCTCTGATGCCCTGCACCAGCCTGCAGAACTCCTTGACCATCAGGGCCTCCTGCGGCAGGTCTGTCGTGACGACGTGCTTGCTCGGCTGCGGAACCCATCCGGTGTGGAGCTCGGCGAAGTTCGACCTGGAGGCCACGCTGAACGGGCCGGACTTCTCCTCGTACGGGATGATGAAGTCGGTGACATGGAGCGTACCGTCCGTGCCGACGACGGTCAGGTCCATGGTGAGGTTGGCGAGGAACGAGCAGTGGAAGGTGGCCATCTTTCCGTCGGCCCAGTAGAGCGTCGCGCCACAGGCGATGAGCACGCCGGCTTGGTTCTTGACAGGCTCAGGGAGCGCGATCACGTTCTTCGGGAGCTCGTAGTCGACGGCCCACAGGATCGCGCGGATGCAGTACCACCCGGCATCGCCGAGTACGCCCAGCGCGTCGAGGTCTGGCTTCACCCTGATGTCATTCTGGAGGAAATCCTCGTTTGCTCGGAAGCTGAACAGACTGTTTATCTGAAGCAACAGAAGAAAAAACAATGGTTTATAGAAGTGCCCAAATTAAGTGAACGCAAACAGTTGTGAAGTTAGACTCATATCAAGAAAGGAAACATCACACTGCTAGAGAGTGCAAACAGTGATTGTGGAACCATGCTTATACCGGGTCACTGTAATATTTGTACTGTATTAGCCAATCATGATAAGGACTTTCAAGGAATTCTAGAGGACAACGCAGGATGAACAAAATCTACAGCTCAATCAAGAGAGAAGTCCAAGAAACAAGACATCGTTGTCCCTTGAAGTAAACTAAGCAAGGATGGGTAGATGTCATATTAAATTATTACTAATGGTGTCACAAAATTGTTTTGAGGTACTACACGATGACAGGTTCGTCTGAGGTGTTCCCGTAGTTCCAATTGCTAGTAACAAAATGTCATTCATCTTCACTGTGCTCAATAATTAGACAACTGAGATATCAAAAGCTAGATGACGTACCGTGCTTAATAACAGCTTCATTGATTATTTTGTACATAGGATTCGACGAGAAAATGGCATACGGATAGTTTGACGGAAGGAAACAATCGAACAAAACCTATATCTCAACTAAGATGATGGTATCAGGTGCTAGAAACACAATATGATTCGCTGCACATTCCCCATTGTCAATTTGGCAACTATATAAAGGTAGTTGTCGAATCTTGCCGAATGATGTAGTAGCGAACAATGAATTGGCTCTCCATACCAGATCGCATATTCATATAGTTTTTACTTTTTAGAAGAATTGTTGCAAAGAAGTGTAAGAACATTATGTAGCTATAGACAAATGAGATTAGTACTTTACAATGTAATTTTGCTGACCAAGTGATATTCCCTCACGCATACACTTTGGAACTAAATCCTTTTATCTTCCACCACTATGTCAGACAGAAATTCGGCATTCTTCAATAGGCAAAGTCACCACACAAACCAAATTCAGTAGCAGAGATTCCAAGCATACTAAAGTATCATGTTGTGCTGCTTCAGTGATGGTTGGGAGAAGGTTTGATGGTGAGTTTGTGCTTGCTGCTGGAAGGGGATACGAAAATGTTCAAAATCACTCAACAGCGGAAACACTTGCTTTCAGAGATGGGGTAACAATTGCAGCCAGAGAAGGGTGGCAGCAGATCAATGTTGAAACTGATTGCCAAGTGCTGGTTAGTATGTGGAAGTCTCGGAAGAAACAGAGGTCAGAAATCATGGGCATTCTCAGTCAGATTGATGAGCTCATTTTATCCTTCCAGGAGTTTGATCTGTCCTACTGACCCCGAGGGAGGCAAACTTATGTGCTTAGCATCATGTTAATGGTTGTAATTCTGGTGTGTGGCATGTCACACCTCTAGCCTTCCTTTAAGGTGTATTCAGAACGATCGTGCACTGCTGCGTGATGAATAAAATGAGCTCTGTTTTGACTGTAAAAAAAGAAGTTTTTTGGCTACCAAAGGGCAATTAACTAGCCACTGCTGGCTGGATGCAACGACAAACTGCAGTTAGTTCAGAGTTCACTAGAGAATCTTTTGACGCTTAAGCAGATGCACTACAATAGTAAGTCAACCTGACAAGATCCACAAATTATTGGTAATGTATCTCCATCTAGGCCGGCTAGAACACAAATGCAATGGACCACATCAACAATCGAATAGTATTTATCTAGATAGTTACAGAGAACAAAAATTACAGCAAGAAATTCAGCTTGAAGAACTCACAACTCTGACGTCGCCGACGTCGGCGGGGAGGAGCTCGCGCATCTTGGCGGTGCGGGGGTGGTGCATCCACATGGTGGAGTCCATGAACTGGACGCCGCTGGCCTCGCAGGCGGCGAGGATGGCGTCGAGGTCGGAGGCGCAGAGCGCGGTGGGCTTCTCGAGGAGCACGTGCTTGCCCCGCGCGGCGGCGGCGGTGGCCCACTGCACGTGGAGGCTGGTGGGCAGCGGCAGGTAGACGGCGTCGACGGCCGGGTCGTCCAGGAGCGCCTCGTAGGAGCCGTGCAGGCGCGCGGCCGCGGGGAGGCCGTTGTCGGCAGCGAAGAGGCGCGCCTTGGCCTCGGAGCGGCTGCCGACGGCGGCCACGGCGGCGGCGGGCGCGGCCAGCAGCATGGCCCGCGCGAGCTTGCGCGCGATGGAGGCGCAGCCCATGATGCCGAAGCGCACCGGGCGCGGCGGCTGCTCCTCCGGCGCCGGCGCGGGCGCGGCGGACGACATGGTGGGCGGGCGGGCGGCGTGGGCGCTGGGCGGGCTTGTGTCTGGGGTGTGTGGCGTACGACGAGTGACTCTGTGGGCTTTTTCGACTAGCTAGCCAAGTGCTCACCACCAGTAGTACCTGCAGAGTACCGACAGCCTCTAGGAGAGTGGATTTTTGGAACATGGTTGCATTGGAGGACTTTATTTTAAATAATTTTAAATCACATTTGAAATTTTGAAAAAATTCCGAAGAGAATTCTACATGATCATATGGATGTGGATGGATATTACACATGCGTAAAGTGAAATAAGTAAGCATGTGAGCTATGCAAAAATAGGAAATGACGATATCTAAATAGTGAATAATACATGCACTGCTTATCTTTTCAAAATCACGATTCTGTCATTCAGTGTGTAACTCACATGGTTACTTGTTTCAGCATCATAATCTTCACATGTGTAACATACATTCATATGAACATGTGGAGTTTTTTTTAGAATTTTTCAAAACTTTAAAATATCATTTTGGCACTGTTCAAAATATGGGACTTCAATGCACCCGTCCATCAAAGTGACTTTTTGAACCTCTAAGGCCGTTTAGTTAGTAGAAACATATCCCCAAAAGAAAACTACTCGTACAAATTGTACTTTTTTTTAACTTTGACGACCTTTATTAAACAATAGCGAAAAAACTAAATTTTGAACCGCATGAGTTAATCTATGGATCCGAGTAACCATTCGATCCCGCTCATGATCCTGCCTTCGACTTTTCTGCTCGCCCTTATCAACCACGCCCAGAATTACGACCGATCTTCTCCCATGATTTAAGGATGGTTCCAATTCTCATTAAAGCAGAAAGATTTCTTCCTGTGATTTAAGGACGGTTTTCAATTCACATTAAAGCAGAAAGTTTATTTTTCGTGATTTAAGAATGGTTTTCAATTCTCATTTAAGGAGAAAGATACACGCCTGATTTTTTCCATTTAAGGACAAAGGGATCGTATGTCTTTCTGCGGTAAAAGGATCGTCATAGGTGGGAGAACCCTCAACCTTTCCGCTGAGGATTGAGTAAGATAACCACTAGAATATTTAATCATTTGTCTGAGTTTACTAATTGAGATCTAATTTATAGACATGTGAATCGCGCTGAAATATCTGTGCATTGTATAGCATTGTATCAAAGGCGGGCTTGGTGAAAGAGATGTGTTGAGGGAAAATGTGTAATGAAATCTTTACGGCAACTTCTATGTAACACCATGGTAACTTTCGACCCCGGGATATGTTGTTGACAAAACATACCCTTAGGATAAAAGTTGTTCAACATCATACATCGGTAACTTCTGTGTACTAAAAAAAGCATGGTAATATACGCACAATAGATGATAACTTACTTAGCCCAGTCGTGGTAACTTTTTAATCCGGTGTAAAATTGTTGACCCCCCTGATAACTGATGTAAATAGTATCATAATATACATACAACTGAGTTGATAATTTACTTAGTCTAGCTGTGATAACTTTTTGACCAGGAGGGGTGAGGGGATTGTCGAAAGATCGATGTTATGCATAAGATAGCCTTCCCCCGATCTGTGGACGACCCTATCGATCACACCATCCACGAATAGACAAAGTACAACTCCAGCAATTTGATTGCTTTGTCGTCCAGAGATCGTTCACTAAACGTCGTGCGTGGAGTAGTTTCGTTGCTGAAAGAACACCCCTGATAACTCATGTGTAAATAGCATGATGATATATACACAACATAACTGATAACTTAGTTAGCTTAGGCCTAGTAAATTTTTTACCGAAATAAGTTATCGCAACATACCAACATGAGATTTAGTTTCGAAGGTCTCGGTGCATTGTTGCTTTTATGCTAAAATGACTTTTCGATCGGACCAACGGTTTGAGCTACAAAAAATTTTGAAGTTTCGAAATAGGAGAATCTAGGATGACATCAACTTTTTTGTCCTCTAGTACAGGTATGTATATATCCATGTGGGAGAAGGTTGGAGGAACCATTTTCTATGCCCCGTTAATTTCTGTGTCCATTCATGATGGTAACTTACCTACCACAGACGTGATAACTTAATTAGCCTAGGTCTTGTAACTTTTGACCCCCCCAAAAGTTATCGAAACATATCGTTTTCATATGAGTTTTGAAGGTCTCGTCGCGACGAATCTTATGTGAAAACGATTTTTCACTCAGATATGCAGTTTGAGCTACAAAGTATTTAGAAGTTTTGAATTCGGTGGAATCTCCACTGACATCAGTTGTCCTGTATACATGGAGTCATGCCTTACTTGTTGCGGGTATGAATATATCTAGATGTATTTTAGTTCTAGATACATTCATTTCTGCGACGAGTAATTTGGAACGGAGAGAGTACTTTACTAGATGAATCGTTTGGATTTTTATCTCTAAAATTTAGTGGTTTGGTGAACTATAATCATGTCAATTACAAGAGGGGAAACTTTCCTAATCCCCTCTTGTAAGCTATTCCCTCCGTTCGGAAATATTTGTCTTAGAAATGGTTGTATCTAGAACTAAAACAAGTCTAGATACAACCATTTTTAAGACAAGTATTTCGGAACGGATGGAGTAGCTAGCTAGATAACTAACGGCTAATCTAAGCGAGCTGATGTTGATCCGTTCCTTTTTAAATTTACAAAGAATAAGCTAGCTCACGTGTACGTGTAATAAGCTAGCGAGCGAGCGTTCATCACCTTTTCGCTCGATCATTTTAATTGTCGACGACTCGGCATGGCCCCAGAAGCCCCGCTGGACGTTGAATCCATGCCCATGCGCGGCGCCGCGCACTTCCGCGTCGACGACGCTGCCGTTCTGCTCCGTCAACCGTCCACGGGGATGAAGAAAGTTGTGGGAGTCTCTCACCCGTTGTCGAGGTTCTCATGACCAACAAAGCTCCTGGCACGGGTGAACCGTCTGCCGCGTGTGCTCGCGATGGACGGAACAATCAGAGCGGTGGGAGATAATTACAACTACAGTACCTGTACTATCTGGCACGTAACAAGAAGGTCCTGGCACTCGTGAGTTGCTCCAGTACGGTCCTTATATACGCAGATACGCTCCAAAACAGTCCCCCCGTACGTATCAAGCTACGAACCAGGTTCGACGAGCCCCACGTCATCATGCGGGCTGGTCGACCGCACTGATTCTTAATTTGTAAATCGGCCCCTGCCCACGTGAGTGCGTCCAGTTTGAGCCCAACTGCTCCTTTCGTCTTCATCTCATCCTCCAGGCGACGGCGACGTATGGCGGCGCAGGTGATCGGCAACATCTAGGCGACGAGAGGCGTTCGTACCGGTGGGAGCTCGCACGGCGGCGACGACACGTTGTCCGCCGTGAATGGCGGCATGTGATCCTATACGGCGGCACAGCGGTGCCCCTTACCCAAGTATGGTAAGAAGATTGGATCACCATGGCTGCATTGGGCATGTTACTACCTCGATTGTCATTTACTAAGTCGTTTTGGTGCGTTCTGCAATACAATTTAGGAGATTTAGGCACACATTTGCTTTGGGTTTACACATATGATTAGGGTTCGATGTCCAATGGCTAAAATTTGAACTTTTTGTTGGTTTAACAGATGCAGGCACTGATTTCTGTACAATTGAGTTCATCCATGGTGGATCTTTCATGGGCACTGGTGGTAATCTGTCATATCTCAATGGTCGCAAGGTCTGCTATGATTACTGTGACAGTAGTGTTGCTTGTATGGAGATGTTTTATGAATTAGTAGAGAAGGTGGGTTATGAGACTGCAGGAAGAATTCAAATCTATTTGTTGCTGCCTGGGATGCAAGTGAATGAAGATGGGCTCAGGTTGATTGCAAGCAATAATGACACAAAATGCATTAACAAGCTAGTTAGAGAGGGGCACAAATACCTGATGTTGTATCTTGTTCATGATGTTGCTTCTGGTGGAGGAGGATGTGATGACGTGTTAGCAAATCCATGTACACAAGCACCTGATGTGATCAGTCCTATGAAGAGCAGGATAAATGTAGAAGGGACAAGCAAGAGGAGTAGAAGAGGTACAACGGAGGTAGACGAGGAGTTATGTAGCGAAACTGATAGCGAAGACTCGGATTATGTTCCAGAAATAATTGATAGTGACTATGACCTCAATGATGGTGACTATGATTTGATCAACGAGGATGCAAAAGCTTTCGGTGATGAGAAGAAAGGGACAAGGACAGGGAAGGAGCTAGCAGAGGATCCTAACTCTGAGGATGATAGTCTTGATCTGCCTGAATCAGATAATGATGATGACATTAAGTTCAATTTCAAACATTTCACTGAAGTTGATTTGAAGGACCCCAAGTTCTATGTGGGGCAGGTTTTCCCATCTATTGCATTGATCAGACAGGCCATTAGGGAGTATAGTTGTAAGGAAAGGCTGCAAATAACATTTCCCAAGAATGACAAGACAAGGATTGGAGTTGTGTGCAATGGTGGTTGCCCTTGGTATTTATATGCTTCGTTTGACAATAGAACCAAGGGAATTCAGGTTAAAACATTTAAAGATGAGCACACATGCACAAAGAAGTGGAGTGTTAAAGCATTCACTGCCAGATACATTGCTGGAAAGTATGTTGACAAGGTCAGAGCAGATGATAAGATTTCTTTGAAGGGCTTAGGAGCAATGGTGCAGGAAGAGTGGAACATGAAGGTTCACAGGCAGAAGCTTTGGAGAGCAAGGAAAATAGCATTTGACATTATTTATGGTGATGATATTGCTCAGTACAACATGTTGTGGGATTATGCAGCTGAGTTAAGGAGGTCAAATCCTGGTAGTACTTTTTTGTTGCAAGTCGCCGATGATGGTCAATTCCAGAAGTGTTACTTCTCTTTTGATGCATGCAAGAGGGGATTCCTTATAGCTTGTAGGCCTGTAATTTTCTTAGATGATTGTCATTTGAAGACTCAGTTTGGTGGAGTTTTGTTAACTGCAATAGGAATGGATCCTAATGATTGCATTTATCCCGTGGCCTTTGCTGTTGTGCAAGTTGAAAACACAGAAGCTTGGAGATGGTTCTTGACTATTCTTAAAGAAGATCTTGGCATTGTGGACACCTCACTCTGGACAGTCATGTCTGACAAGCAAAAAGTAAGTCACTTGTACTTGTAATATATGCTTTGGTAGTTTGGTTGCATTTCTTCATATTCTACTATATGCTTCGTAATTAGTAATTATTTAGCACTAATTTAATTTATTCACGTCCAGGGTTTAATTAAGGCAGTGCGAGAACTATTTAAAGATTCAGAGCATAGATATTGTGTGAGACATATCTGGCAGAATTTCACAAAGAACTTTAAGGAGAAGCGCTAAAGAATCAATTGTGGAGATGTGCTAGAAGTACTACTCATGGTCAGTTTAGAGAGAACATGGATAGAATGCTAGTTCTTAGTAAGGAAGCTCGTGATTGGTTAGAGGAGTTAGATCCAAAAACATGGGTAAGGGCATTTCAAAAAGATTTCCCCAAGTGTGATGTACTATTGAACAACAATTGCGAAGTATTCAATAGGTATATTTTAGATGCAAGAGAACTCCCCATATTAACCATAATACAGAGGATTAAAGAACAGATGATGGGCAGACACTATGGTAAGCAACTGGAGGTGCTGAAATGGAATGGTACCATCTGTCCCAAAGTGAGAAAAAGGTTGCAAAGACATATTGATGCTGCAGCCACATGTCATGCTGATCCTGCTGGACTGGGCATTTTTGAAGTGCAAGACAAAAACAGGCAGTTCAGTGTGGACATATTGTTGAGCAAATGCACTTGCAGAAGGTGGGATTTAACTGGGATTCCGTGTTGTCATGCGGTTGCAGCTGCAAGATATGACAATATTCCACCTGAAACATTGGTCCACCCATGTTACTCTATTGAGACTTACCGCAAGGCTTACGAGCGCATAATCTTGCCGTGTAAAGATGTGAGTGAGTGGGAAAAAATGTATCAGACAAGTGCTTCCTCCCAAAATTAAGAAGAAAAAAGGCAGAAAGGCGAAGAACAGACGGCAACAACCAGAAGAGACTGAGGGTAGGGCAGGGAGGGAAGTTGGCAGAGGTGGTTGTGTTATCCATTGTAGCTATTGTGGCACTGCAGGACATAACATAGGTGGGTGCAAAGATTTCAAATTAGGCCTAAAACCCAAGAGGAAGTTAAGAAAAAAGAAAGTTAGAGCAGAACCTGAAGTTTCCTCCTCCGACGAAGAATACGAGGCCATGACACAAGTAATATAATTGACCACAACCTCCATAATGTTAAATTGTTTTTTACATAGCCAGAAGCTTACTAATTTGTATGGTTTTTGTAATCAGGAGCAGAACATGCAAACTGAGGGTTTATTACAACAACAACCACCTACTTATGAGGCGGAGGTCATTACGACATTAATGGAAGAGGTATCTAATTGATTTCATAATTTTTATTACTACCATCTAGTTCATGACCGCAAGCTAATTAATTTTCCTAAATTATTATAGATAAATGTTGCAAGCCAGATCATAGAACCACCTAATTCAGGCCCTTTACCTCCATCTGCATTTATTGAACAAAATGTCCCAAGCCAACCCCATGTTCAGCCAACAACTGCAACATCACAAGAAAATGTTCATAGAAAAAGAGAGGTGCTTGCACTGGCTAAACTTAGACTTGCAGCTGAAAAAAAGAGATTGCAGATCAGGCAAAGTTTGATGCAACTTTGAACAAGATCGGAGAGGAAGAGCAAAAGATTTTGCAAGCTGCGGAGAAAAGGAAACAAGAGGCAACAACAAAAAAGTTAGAGATTGAGGAGAAAAAGAAAGCTGTGCTGAGAGAAAAACAGTTGGCAACAGAAGAAAAAAGGAAAGAAATTGAAGAAAGGAAGAGAAAAAGGTTGGCTGAGCAGCAGGAGAAGAAGGCATTTGCAGAGGCCAAAAGGAATGCACTGCAAGCTAAAAAGATGCAAGCAGAGGAAGCAAAAAAGGTGAAGGCTGCGGAAAAGAAAAGAATTGCAGATGAAAAGAGAAAGAAAGTTGAAGATTCACTAAGAGCAGAAGAAATGCAATTTTTTATGATGCAAGAGGATGAGCAGGAAAGAATTAGAGGTTTTAAAGATTATCTTGCTCAAGGTGAGAATTCAAGGCAGCAGGCATGGGAGAAGCAAAATCTGCAGCAAGATACATCCAGGACACAAGATTGGGAAGAGAGAAAGAGACAAGCAGAAGAATGGAACAGAGCACAAGCACAAGCTGAGGAAGGAAAGGAACAATCCATGGAAGGAAATCTCAGGTTGGCAAGTGAGGAGCAAAGGCAGGATGAATGCCAAGCAAAGCAGAGCACTTTGGAGCAGCCACATCAACCAAAGAGACCTTACTTCAGTCAGGGCAGGACAGATTTTAAGAAACCAAGAAAAAGTAGCATGTTTGATATATTTAGGAAGTAGAGGATATAAGCATTTGACACATGAAGTGTTATGTGTTTTCTTTTGTTAAGTTGCAGAACTTCTTTATTTGCTTCCACCAACCTGTTAAATCTTGGTCAGACTAATCATGTTATGTTCATGATCATGTAATGATCAGGCAAACCTTGTCAAACTGAATGCTTTTGTTATAATGGCATATGATTTCTGCTATTTGTCTGTTCTGTATGAGAACATAGAAACATGCATGATTTAAATGAAGTTCAGTATGCATTGTACTCAACTAGTGGACTTCCAGCAAAGTAACAAGCTGACAAACTTGCTGCAATTCCCAGTAAATTTTATACAGCATTCACAAGATACAAAATTGCATCCATAAGCTACCAAACTTCATTACATAACATCCCAGTTCAACTTGATTACATAACTGGCCATATTTACATAGGATGCAACTTTCCAAGAAAAGGTAGCATACAAATTTCATTATATAGCATGCCAGTTTGGCAATTTTCCTCTTCCACTTGACATAGTGACATCCTAATTCACTACTATAGTACGTAATACAGATTGAGCCGTCGGCCTCGGCAGGCCCAGTGTATCCACGCTGCTGCAGATCCAAGTGTGTAAGCGATGTGTGCACGTAATGCCGGCGGGCTGGCCTCCTCCATGCCCAACTCCGTCGGCTTGACGCGGCACTTCTTCGCGAGGACATCGAGCAGCACTGCCGGTCTCCAACTGCCGTCGCTAGAGCACGTGGCTGCGCGAGTCTGCAGCAGGTCCATCGTCAGCGTGGGAGCGAGGAGCACACGCCCGGTCTCTGGCCGGAGGCACGGCTCGCCGTCGCCGCGGTGCCACACCACCAGCCACTGATAGCACCGCCGGCGCCGCGGGTGCGGCGCCCAACCTTGCCGCGGCTGACGGGGGAGCCGACGCTTCTGCCCGCGCCGTAAACGGGGCTCTCCGTCATGCTATCGAGAGGAGAGGAGAGGAATTTGGGATTTAGGTTGGGAAGGGAATGGGAAATTTTGGCCTACCGGTGCGCCTCCCCTCTGGTTTAAGCAGTTCGGCTCGACCAGTCTGCACGCGGTCTGGGCCTCGCGCGTATGAGATAGGTACACAGGACCATTTTGGAGCGTATCTGCGTATATGAGGACCGTACTGGAGCAACTAACGAGTGCCAGGACCATCTTGTTACGTGCCAGATAGTACAGGTACTGTAGTTGTAATTATCTCGAGCGGTGGTGATGAGATAGCTAGCTGATGGCTGTGACGGCGGTGGTGATTCTGTGTACGTTTCATATTTCATGACCAAGATTTACCAAGTTTCAAGATCCCTAAAAGCAAAAGAAACTTGGTGATTCCCTGCACGTTTTTTATTTTTGGTTGCTGAAACTTGGTGCTTTCTTCACCGGTGCATATGAAATTTTGGCTATTGAAACTTACACAAAATTTTAAAACATGTCAAAACATATTGTCTTATATCAAATCCCTCGACACAAGCAACACGAATGTGAAAACGAATACTATATTGGATTTATCATTCAAAAAGATAAAGGAGATTTAAAATTAAAAGACAAAAGAAAAAACATGGGAGGTGGGATTGGTGGAGTTGTGAATAACTATGCATATGGACCCTATCTATAGTGATTAAGGCCTAAAGGACATGCAAAGGGCAAACCAATTTCTGAATCACGAGGCAATCGGGCAGCCGCAAATTTGCGTACCCCGTTCCATGCGTGCTACAAATCCTCTCTCTTATGGACTGCATGCCTATGTCATCCAAACCCCTCGCCACCCCCTCCCCTCTCTTTTCTATTACCATGCATCCACGATGGTGTGAAATCAACACGCCATGGAGAAGCATCGTCGACCTCGCTCCAGGCTGGCGAACTTCTGAAACATGACCAGGATGAAGCTATTGATCGGAATCATGTCTTTGTGTTTTTGAATCAATAAAGTTCCTTTGGGATACTGAAAAAAACTATTTTCCTCCCGCTCTCGTGAAAGGGGTGCTAGGGCAAAGAACTCGTCCCCTCTAGGCTCCGTTGGCAAGCACATGGATTCGTCTCCCCTTCGCCTGCCGCTCCGGCGGTTGGTGGTGGGGAGGGAAATCTTAGTGCCTCGGCTCAGGCTAGTAGTTTAGGTCAGAGTTTTGCAGTCCTTCCGAGTTTGGACCCTCCTTGAGTTCTTCCATCGGGACAAATTCGGCGGAGCTCCGACATAAATTCCTATTGTCTCCTTGGTGCGGCGCGAGGCTTGGATTTTTCACTGGGCATGGAGACAAAATCTGGCTTCATTCACTTAAGAATGTTAGGGTTCTTCAATGGCGATGATTATGGCTCCAAGGCATTGGTCCTTTTAGGGCATGTGCACGAAGACTTCCCAATTGGCATGGACAAGATCAGGCCGGCTCCGGTAAGGGAGGGGCGACAAACGGCTCATTTTAACGGTTGTAGTGGTTGTTCGATGGTCGAAGAACCATGATGTAATTCTTATTATTTCAGGGATGATTTATATTTCTAATAAACTTTTATAATAGATATGATACTTTGAAAAAAAAAACTCCTTTGCTTTGCGAGATTGTAAAAGCAGGAAAACCTGAGTGAAAAAGTAGGATTTACTTGCCATTTAAGATCCCACATGAACTGCGTAAAGAGATCTTGAAACGAAGGAGTCTGAAACTTTCTAAACGATTACTAGACGCTTACGATAAAAACTATATATTTTTAAGAAACCTAAGGTTTAGTTAGGCGACCTCAAATTAAAAAGTTTGTATAAAATGCCTAACGTTGAGCTAAATACATACTACATCCGTCCTGATTTATTGGTCCTCTTTGTAATTTGTGACAAATTTTGATCAAATAGTTAACTCACAAAATGTTAATGCATGTCAACAAAAATTATATCGTTGGATTCATATTTGAAATAGTTTTCAATGGTATACATTTTTATGACACGCATGAACATTTTTTTAGTTAAATTGGTGTTTAAAATTTGGCACAGAATACAATAAGGACTAATAAACCAGGACGGAGGTAGTACTTCCTCGGTCCAGAAATACTTGTTCTAAAAATGAATAAAATGAATGTATTTATAACTAAAATAAATCTAGATACAACCATTTTCAGGACAAGTATTTTTGGACGGAGGAAGTACTGCAAAATTTACACCAATTCAAACGGGAGTAAGAATACAATGAGGACTGATAAACCAGGACGGAGGTAGTACTTCCTCGGTCCAGAAATACTTGTTCTAAAAATGAATAAAATGGATGTATTTATAACTAAAATAAATCTAGATACAACCATTTTCAGGACAAGTATTTTTGGACGGAGGAAGTACTGCAAAATTTACACCAATTCAAACGGGAGTAAGAATACAATGAGGACTAATAAACCAGGACGGAGGTAGTACTTCCTCGGTCCAGAAATACTTGTTCTAAAAATGAATAAAATTGATGTATTTATAACTAAAATAAATCTAGATACAACCATTTTCAGGACAAGTATTTTCGGACGGAGGAAGTACTGCAAAATTTACACCAATTCAAACGGGAGTAAGAAAAAAAAAAGCTCCTTCCCGTACTTATATAATCCTTTGGAAGGGAACAGGTAGGGCCTGCCGAAAGTCTTCGAGAGCGGTGAATGGGATGGGTGCGGTGGATAGGGGCTTGCGTTTGCGTGCGACCGGCCGGCCGGCCACCGGCCTCGGTGACCGCGCTCCAGAAATACTGGCGCGCCGCCCCCAGCCCATGCCGCCATGCGTGGCGGGCGAAGGCGCGAGTGCGCAGCCCACGCGGCGGCCATGCGCGCCCGCCCCGTCTGCCCGCCTCGCGTCACCGGATAAGGGAGCCCCACTCCTCCCCCGCTCCCGGATCGCCGCGAGTTCGCTTTTGACTTTGCCGCCCGCCCGCCCGCGCGCGCGCCCATGCCCCTCCTCTCGCGCCAGCAAAAATGTGGACGAGGGCGTCGTGATCTGATCGCCCTCAACTGAACGGAAGGAGGAGTCCCAAGGAAAGTGGCGACCTGCCTGCCAAGAGTCTCTCCGCGGTAAGGTACGTGTTCTTGGTGTGCGGGCTATGGGGTGCGCTCCCCGTGCTCGACGGAATTCCCCCGAGAGAGACAGAGAGATCCTAGCCCTGCCGTTCAGCTCTTTGGTCTACTGGGCGCAGCAGCAAAGGGGTAGCCTTGCTGCTGAAACGGCAGAGTTTTTTTTTTCTTCTCCGGGGAGAAGAACGGATTCCTTTCTCATTAGCTACCACAAATCGAATGCATTGTTCACTGGCGTGAATTCTTTTCGAGCTCGCGTGGGCAGTATACAGAGCATTCAGTCCTTCATGGTGTTGCCTGCTATGGTTTATCTGCTTCATTCAGCTGTAATCTTTTTGTGTTCTTGCCGAGTTATGTGGCAGTAGAAAACCACGACAAAAAAGCCTGAAGTGCAACTAGTGTCGGCACTATGAAAGGGGCTACTTTCCCGCTGAAATGGTAATGTTTTTCTTGCGGAATGGAAAAATGACTTCCTTCCTCGCTAAATCGTTACGAGTTCATTAGTATGACCACAAGGAATGCCGTTTCACTAAAATTGCAGTAGATTGATTTCGTGTCAACATGCGACTCTAAGCTTTTGGCACTCTAATTCTGAATTATGTATGTGCTAGAACCTTCAAGAGAAAAGCAGAGCACCAGTATTACCACTCTACTTTAGACTACCTAGGATTGTTGCTATTAAAGACGCCTTGCCTGATGCTATGACTGTATAAGGAGCGATGATATCGTGTCAACGGCACAGACCCTCCTCTGCTAGTACATGCTGATTTGCTGATACGATCCTGTTTTCTAGGGCGAAAGAGAATCAGCAAGAGTGATATGCTCGCCATTATTCGCTATCTGGAACTCAAATGGAGGACTATTTTGAGCGCATCCTAAACCTTGCTTGGCAGTTACGACAACACTTGACACAATTCATAGGTACCAAGCTCAGCCTACAATGTTTTGATCGATTTAAATCATCAGGGAAACAGACTTGCTGATAGTACAGTACACATTGCTGTCTTGTTTATTTGTTGATTCTGAATCACCGTTTTGTCAGTTAACCTTCTCTAGAGCAAACTTATTCTGGCATATGACTTTGTTTCTTAGATACTTAGGTACTACTCCCTCCGTTCCTAAATACTTGTCTTTCTAGGCATTTCAACAAGTGACTACATACGGAGCAAAATGAGTGAATCTACACTCTAAAATATGTCTACATACATCCGTATGTAGTAGTCATTTGAAATGTCTAAAAAGACAAGTATTTAGGAACGGAGGGAGTAGATACTAGCAAGAATGTGTTTCATCCACTCTAGAAGAAATCTGATCAAGATGGGAGTTTTCTGTACAGTGTTGTTTCTGTTGAGTTGTTTTCCTTTATTTTTATGTGCTGGTATTTTTTTTTCTTCATAGAAAATGTGTTTGGGTGCATTGATTGGATTCCTCAACGGCATGAAGTCCAATTCTCTGCTTACTATGGAGGATCATTGCCTGACACTGGAAGATATGTTCATGGACAGAGTTCTGCGTTGTCCATTAGCAATACCACAGAAGAGTTATCCATTAGTAGTACTACAGAAGAACAGGCTGCACATAGGATATCTGAGATCACAATTTTCAGAAATGGCGTATCCGAAATTTGTCAAAGGTTTAGTATTCCTGTGCCTTCTTTAATAAGTTAAAGTTAATGCTTGCATATAGTAATATTTCTTATCACACTAGCTAACCATGTGTTTTGATCAATGCTGTTTCTCACGTCCACTTTGCAATTTTGTGCTATCAGATCATATGCTAGCTGGTCATCCTATATTTTGCGTGGCTATAGATTGGGGGAAAGATTGGCACTCCATTTGCGAGGGCTGTGCAGTCTCTTTGTAAATGAGATTAATACCAAACTAACCAGGTTGGTTACCTTTTCCTGACTTCCAACTTCTTTGTGTTGATCCAAGTGCTCAAGTCCATTCAGTGAAACTTCTGTTCGTAGATGGTTGCTAAGATCTGGTGCATGCTCACAGGTCCTTGCACCGTTTCTGGACAACATTACAAGGCTCTTCTGAAGATATAGGGTGGTTGCAAAGAACTCAAATGTCGCTTTATTCAGTTGATGGCACATCTCGCTTTCAGGAGCTTTTGCATGATGTCAGGTGAACTGTTTTCCCTGCCTAGTGAAGTGTCAGTTAATAAGGAAATGGCATAGTGTTTAGTAGGAGTATTATTCAGTTATTCTTTTGCATTGCGTTGTGTTTTTTCAGAAATGGCATGCATTACCTGCCTGATACACTGGTTTACTTGCTCATCCCTGGTGAGACATCTTTCTCAGTTTTCACAGATAACCTTATTATGTCGTCGTAGCTTGATGGTGACTCGCAGCGTTCCTCTATGCAGGCCTTTTTAGCAACCACAGTCCACTTTACTTTCTCAACACTAAAAGATTCTTTTCAAGGATGGGGCTTACTTGCCATATTGCAAAGATTCATAGTGAGGTAATTCAGCTCAACAGGGTGGCATACAAGATCTTTCTAGTTTGTCGACCTATATTTGTTTCGTGTTGTGCATGTGCCGTAAACCAAGGAATGTCCGTCTCTTTGATTCTCATATCTTCCTCGTATTTTCTGCAGTGTATACTTTACAAGTTTGTGTTTCGTTCTGTCACCCCCTGTAGGTCTGCACTTACCTTCCATTTTGTTCAGGCATCAGTGGAGAAAAATGCACGGGAACTGAAACTATACATCGAGGAGCTCTACTGGGGATCTGGCAAACAGGTTTTGCTCCTCGGACATAGCAAGGGCGGAGTCGATGTGGCTGCCGCACTCTCGTTGTACTGGTCCGAGCTCAAGGGCAAGGTTGCCGGTCTGGCACTGGTTCAGAGCCCGTATGGAGGCACCCCAGTGGCTTCCGACATCCTTCGAGAAGGCCAGATCGCTGACAGGGAGACGAGGAGGATCATGGAACTGATAGTGTGCAAACTTATCAAGGTCTGTCTGTGTTCCCTTCATTTCATTACATTTCATATCATGCATATTTCCTAACAAGTGGACGAACGCAGGGCGACATGAGAGCTCTGGAGGATCTTACGTACGACAAGAGAAAGGACTTCATTTCCAGGCACAGGCTCCCGGTGGACGAGCTGCCGATCATCTCCTTCCACACGGAGGCCAGCACTGCCCCGACGGTGCTCGCGACGCTGACCCGCATCGCCCAGGCCGAGCTCCTCCCGCTGCTCGCGGTGGCACCCCTGCCACGCTTCCTGTCCGAGTATGCAGAGTCATTGCTCGCTTCTCTGAAGCTGCCCGTGGTGATGCCGGTGTCGGCCGCGATGGCGGTCACCGCGCTCCACCTGCGGCTGCGGTACGGGGAGAGCAGCGACGGCCTAGTGACGCGGTGCGACGCTGAGGTGCCGGGGTCCGTGGTGGTGCGGCCCGAGCGGAGGCTGGACCACGCGTGGCTGGTGTTCTCGACACGGAGCAGGCGCCGGGCCGAGGCCGACGCCACCCAGGTGTGCGAGGCCCTGCTGGCCATGCTCGTCGAGATCGGCGGCAAGAGACGCCGCTGCCTCATCGAGGAGATCGTTACTTGAATTATCATTTCTCTCTCTGCTTGTTTGTTGAGCTAGAACTTTCGATATGGAGTACAATTACAGATTTTTTTTTACAGCAACAAGACTTTATTTCTCAAATGATAGTGGCAGGAACTGTGAATCTGTCTTCATCTTCAGTTAGCTGTAGCAGCACACCTTCAGTTAGGCAACGGCTGAGATGATTCGAGTGAGTCAAGGAACATGCCAACACCCCTTGCAGCACCCCCATGACAAACCCTCAGCGAAGTTGCTCCCCTTGCACACCTTCAGTTAAACATCACTATTATCCATCAGGCTGCTAGGATTAGCATTATATGAGTTCCATCAGACTGTCCAACTCCTCTCCAATTTCAGTTATAACTAGAGAGTGACGAGGGCCGATCACCGCGGACTTCAGGGTCACGGCTCAAGTGCCGAAAGTTATTCTTTGGCGAACAACATAGCCGGAGGCGTTGGCGGGAACAACATAGTCGGTCTAAGTTATTCTTTGGCCAAACCTGATGGATAAAATAGCTACTCCCTCTGTTCACTTTTATAAGACAATGTGCAAAACAGCCTATTTTGAGTTGTCTGAAACGACTTACAAAAGTGAACGCAGGGAGTAGCATATACTACCTGCAAAAAAAAAGGTAGCATATGGTATTAAGTGTGTAATATTTGGCCAACTTACAACCATATGACCGTAGAAGCTAGGCAGAGATCTACATGAATTCAAAATCCTGCTGTCCTCCTTTGCTAAATTCAGTTTTGTTTTATGAAAAGGGATTATATTCCAGTGACACCGTGGGAAAACAAATTTGTTGATTGATCTGAGTCTCTCGACGCGCCCTGGTATGCTCGTTCAACCGTGCCGGTTTGGGGTCCTGAGTGATTGTTCTTGCTTGTCTTCGACATGCTCTAGTGCTTGTCTTCGACATGCTCTAGTTTCGGTGTTGCTAACCAAGGGTTGAATTCTGCGACTTAATGAAGGGGAAGTTTTCTTGTGGGAGACTTTGCTTCCTAACGAGTTATATCTAAGTCATTGAACTACTCATAAAATATTCGTTCCTTTCTTTCTATTTTCTTATACGAGGTAAATAAAATTAATGAAATTAATTAAGATACTAAGCTCCCTAGATTTGGACCCTCCTAGTCCGTAGGGGGCTATGGAGGTCCCTGGAGCCCGCTACCCGCCACTAAAGGTGTCTGTCCTAGTTTTTGTTATTTCCTTTTTTTATTTTTCTTCTCTTCTCGATTTTTAATTTACTTTTTATATATTTTAATTCATGAAGATTTATTAAAAATTCGAATATTGTAAAAAACTGTGCACATTTAAAAAAAATCCCAGAACATATTTGGAGATTCATGAATATTTACAAATTTTTGAATATACTTACAGTTCATGAAAATTATTAAATTTCGTGGGAAATTTTAAAAATTTGAGCTTTATTTAAATTTTGTGATTTTTTAAAAATCCATGTATATTTTTAGAAATTTAGAATACTTTTGGAAAAATAAGGTTTTTAAATTTGCAGCCGTTTTAAAATCCAAGAGTTTTCAAAAACAATTTACATCTTTTGGCTTACAAATTTTTTGCAAAATAAAATAATGGACACCTTTTTTGTAAGATATAAGTGGAGCATGCCGGGAAAAATATGGTGCTTATGCGGAGGATGGCTCGCAGAAGGCGCACAACCTAGCAGGTAAAGACTAGTTTGGTTTGATGCGGAGGATGGGAAGCATGGGAAAATCCCCTGTCGACTCGTCACAAAGACGAGGGCTATGGTGCTTATGCCGGCCTTGTCCACTGACTCGGAAAGCCCATATGCGATGGTGCATTCCGGATCCGATAGATCTCCGGTGCATGCCTTGGCGTTGCTGGGTTTCTCGTGGTGAGCAGTTTCGTTGGCATCTACAAGGGCCTCCAATAGGCTGAGCACCATTTTTCATTTATTTGGAGTATCTTCTGCAAAATTTCAGCACAATTATATTATCTCGTGCTCTCTTATTGTATCAACGTGGATCAATTGTACTGAACAGGAAACCCAGCCTTGGAGTAGCATTGTTGCTTTATGAAAAAAAAATATACATGGTTATTAATTAAAAAAAAAAACTTCAGCCCAGTAACAACTCGCTGTGAATCAATTTTAGTCGCCCCCAAATCGGACGGTGCAGCACCCCGCGGAAAAATTCCAAAATTCCCGCCAGCCACGGCTGGTTTCCTGTTGCCTACCATCCCGCCCACGTCATCGATCCGAGGCACCGGCGTCTCCACCAATCAGCGCGCACCTCCTCCCCGCTATATACCCTCCCCACCCCCGCCTCTGTTCCCATCACCAATTCCCCACCTCCCAGCCAAACACCTCTCCCCTCTCCCACCTCCGAAGCAGCAGCAGCAGCCATGGCCCCCAAGGCGGACAAGAAGCCGGCCGCCGAGAGCAAGGTCGAGAAGGCGGCGGAGAAGGCCCCGGCGGGCAAGAAGCCCAAGGCCGAGAAGCGGCTGCCGGCGGGCAAGACGGCGTCCAAGGAGGCCGGCGGCGAGGGGAAAACCCGGGGCAGGAAGAAGGGCAGCAAGGCCAAGAAGGGCGTGGAGACGTACAAGATCTACATCTTCAAGGTGCTGAAGCAGGTGCACCCCGACATCGGCATCTCCTCCAAGGCCATGTCCATCATGAACTCCTTCATCAACGACATCTTCGAGAAGCTCGCCGGGGAGTCGGCCAAGCTCGCGAGGTACAACAAGAAGCCCACCATCACGTCCAGGGAGATCCAGACCTCCGTCCGCCTCGTCCTCCCCGGCGAGCTCGCCAAGCACGCCGTCTCCGAGGGCACCAAGGCCGTCACCAAGTTCACCTCCTCCTAGACTGATGAACTGATGATGCGTCCGTCGCCTCTAGTTGGTCTCTGTATCTGCATCTCTGTTAACTCTGCTTATCCCTCTGCAAGTAGTGCTGGTAGTCTGTGCTGGGTGATTGCCAACGCTTCGTTGGCTCGTTCCTCGTTGCTTGTGAGGACCGAAGTAGTGCTACATCACTGTTAATTTATGGGAGTTCTGTTGCTGAATGCCCGTTGACACTTCGGTTGGCTCGGAAGAACCGAATTCTGTGATGATTTAGAAATGATGGTGCATTTCTGTGTTTGTGATTTGATTTTTACAGTACTGGGTAGTACTTGGAACTGAATGGCAAATGCAAGTTGTTTTTGAGGAAAGTGAAATGTCCAATTGTACTGCCTTGCTGCTTCGGAGGTTACACACTTGTTCTGAAGGATTACATGCTGACTTGTTCTGACCATGTTATCCCTGTGCTGGAATTGGAGTGTTGATGTCAGAGAGTTTTTGGTTTCAGATTCCTTAGATACCAAGTCTTGTGCAGTTGCGATTAGTGTGTTCTTGGATTCAAATCTGGTTCTAATATAACCTGCTGCAGCATGAATCAATCAAACAAATGCTGCCCCACCCATTCGCTCATATATCAAACTTACGTACAAGCATTCAGCACATCTAACCATTGTTTTTGTCATCATCTACATTTAAGATAGCAGTAAATTTCTAGAAGGAAGGGGTTAAGGCTTGGAATTCGAACTGAATCACGTACTCTCTGAAGTATCAAGGCCGTCACCAAGTTCACCTCCTCCTAGACTGATGATGCGCCCGTCCCCTCTAGTTGGTCTCTGTATCTTATCTCTCTGCAAAGTAGTGGTGTAGTAGTACGTATGCTGGGTGATTGCCAACGCTTTGTTGGCTCGTTGGTTGTACTGAAGTTGCTGCTTTTGGCAAACCGATATCTATCTATGAACTGAAGTGGTGGTACTATGTCTGTATCGGTGATGGTCTGGCCGATGTTTGCTTGTCTACTCTTCTGAAATGTTTGGCCATTTGTATTTTAGTTGTTCAAATCGTGTGACTACCTGCATGTAGTACTGCATCGTTACTGAATTTTATGGGAGTAGCTGAACGCCTGCTGACGATTGGGCTTGCTCGCTGGTCGTAAGAACTGAATTCCGTGACCCAAACAGAGATCCAGAATTCATTTCTGTGCCGCTGATTTGATTTTTACTAGGTTCTTCAACTAAATGTTGCAAGTTGGTTTTGAGGAAAATGAAATGTGAGTTGCTGTCCAATTGTACTGAACAAGATGAGGCTTCTAGCACATTTGGTGCACCATGGAGCGGAAGCAATCGTCTTGTCTTGTGGCTGTGGTAGTAGCTTCAGACTTGGCTAGCATCATGGGCAGGGCACCAACTTCACCTCGTCCTAGGCTTGGCTGCTGCTGCTTCTTGCGCTCGTTTCAGGCTTCGTATAATTACATGCTATCCTGTGTTCTGACCATGCTATCCCACTGTAACAACTGTCTTGGAATCGGAGTGTTGCTGTCAGAGAGTTTTTGGTTTCAGATTCCTTAGATACCAAAATCTTGGGCAGTGACAATCAGTGTGTTCTTGGATTCAAATCTGCTTCTAATCTAACCTGATGCAGCACGAATCAAGCAAATGCCGCTGCACCCATTCGCTCTACATCAAACTTACCATCATTGGGGACAAGGGCGTGTAGTACCAAGGTTGGCATCACAATGCACATGAAAAATTAGTGCAAATATTTTGAAAAGCATGAGTGCCAGACATCACATTTCACAGGAAGAACTCATACAAATTAATAAAATTATCTGATGACAGGATTTGATAAACCGACCACAACAGCTCGAATGCGTGGCAGAGTTCCAGGGGTAGAAGCCACATATACACAAATATATCCAGATCATACACAACCTCAAATAATATGGTCTGAAGCTCACTTATAGTGTCAAAAAACATCTTACATTTTGGGACGGAGTGAGTAGTACGTAGCTCTACAACTACTTCGAGTTTACATGTGGGCACATGCGCATGCATAAATCATCTAGGAAACTCAAACACAAGATGACTTGCAGGGCTGTAGACATAAGATGATTTGTCAACATTCTTGCAAGGTCCACGCGCAAGATGGGGCGATGCCATTTTGTAGTCAGTAGGAAGAAAAAGCAACATTGTATCATTTCAGATGGTGTGTTCTGAAACTTCTTTAACTGCATCCACTCGCATATGTTTCTTTTACCAGGGATGTGCCTGAAAAAGAGGCATAATTAAGTGGGCCATGATGATTCTATATACAAGAGACTAGTAAGTACCATTGAGATATGAACAGACTTTACTCGAATCCTGGTAGCGGGACATCTGATCGAGGAAAGTTGCTAAATCATTGAGATATGCATATGTTTCTGTGCATGGAATAATTCTTTTCCTTCCCTATTCCTACTCTTCCCATTTCTTTATTACAAGCATTCAGCACATCTAACCATTGTTTTTGTCATCATCTACATTTAAGATAGCAGTAGATTTCTAGAAGTAAGGGGTACAGGGCTTGGAATTCGAACTGAAATCGCATACTCTCTCAAGTATGGAGTAGAGCTCATTTATCTTAATTATTTCGTTTTGAATCAACTGAAAGTATTTAAAAAATACCAAGATTCATTGGTGCAGTGTATGCATTTTGGAGGATTTATTCAAACAATACAGTGAAAAGATATTATGTAGTTGATCTACTGGATACAAGATATGTTCATATAGATGAAAAGACAAGTTGACCTACTGGGTACAAAATACCACTTGTTCATTTAGATGAAAATATACTATACAGTTTTTTGAGTACTGCATAGCCTAGAAAACATTATCCTGGTGGATTCATGAAATATAATGGCCATGCTTGATACAGAAGACATAAACTGAACAAACTGGAGCTAAAAGATGCTTATTTTGATTTCTCATGGGCATAATAATTATTACAATCATAAGAAAGTTTGTTGCCCTTTGATAAAGTTGGGATATGTTTTTAACTCACTCAAGAAGATGTATCCAAAAAGAACTATCCTTAAAAGGCCAAAGATAGTATATACACTGGGCATTCATAGAAAGTATCTCAAGAAGCATTACAAAAGGATGGCAAACCAAATGCAAACACACACCAGCTCCATCAACCCAGAATTTGATTCATAGAAATTCATTCGCAGCAGCATGCAAACAAGTCAAGTGCATTTAGTGAGCTAAAAACCTGAACTGGAATGCATGATACCTGTTTTTTCTTTCCTAAAAAAGGAAATGCATGATTCCTGTGGCTTCGTCTGAATATGCTGGGCACCCTTCTCTTCGCCAGAAGCATTAGTAAGCCCCAGCTCAGGGACATTGCTGACCCTGTAACAAATGTGGGCGAGGAAATAAACATCCTCAGGTCGATTTCACCACTATAATTTTGCAAACCAAACTATATGTTAATTTACTGACCCAACATCAGCCACAAATACATATCACTATTATCAAAGCCAGAAGCATTAGTAAACCCCAGCCATTTGACAGGTTGAGGTTCTTGCCACACACACAACATGTCAGTTTTCTCACAAGTTTCCTCAAGAGTATATAGCCATCAAGGAAGAGAAAGCAACCAAGGCAAACCACAAAGATGCCAGGACGACCCAGCGAAAACGGCAGCTTTACAAAGACACATGGAAAAACCATGATACTGCCGTCACAGTTGTTCCTTATTTTGCCTTTGCTGGCATCTCAGAACCTGCACCTCGGCTGAAGATGCTTAGAGACCAAGGGCGGCTCTTGGCCGCTTTCTAGGAGGCATCGGTTCTCCAACATTGCTGAAGCGTGCGCAGGGAGGTTGCAAACCTGCTGGTTGACATCTTGAAACCTACAGTTATAAGACCCAATGAAGCAAGTCAGTGCTCTGAATCAACACGTACTCCCTCTGTAAACTAATATAAGAGTGTTTAGATAACTAAAATAGTGATCTAAACGCTCTTATAATAGTTTACGGAGGGAGTACCAACTTAAGCAAAGGTAAAAATATATAACTGGAATCCTCATTATCTAATGCAACTCCCAGCACAAGAAGATATACATTCTGTCTGATGCTATTC